>NC_137324.1:162395131-162630231 GCF_965287045.1 Carcharhinus amblyrhynchos
CTCTCCCACACACACACACCCCTCTCTCTCTCCCACACACACACACACACCCCTCTCTCTCCCACACACACACACTCACCCCTCTCTCTCTCCCACACACACACACACCCCTCTCTCTCTCTCCCACACACACACACACCCCTCTCTCTCTCCCCACACACACCACACACACACACACACACCTCACCCCTCTCTCTCTCCCACACACACACACACCCCTCTCTCTCTCCCACACACACACACCCCTCTCTCTCTCCACACACACACACCCCTCTCTCTCTCCCACACACACACACCCCTCTCTCTCTCCCACACACACACACCCCTCTCTCTCTCCCACACACACACACCCCTCTCTCTCTCCCACACACACACACCCCTCTCTCTCTCCCACACACACACACCCCTCTCTCTCTCCCACACACACACACCCCTCTCTCTCTCCCACACACACACACCCCTCTCTCTCTCCCCACACACACACACCCCTCTCTCTCTCCCACACACACACACCCCTCTCTCTCTCCCACACACACACACCCCTCTCTCTCCCCACACACACACACCCCTCTCTCTCTCCCACACACACACACCCCTCTCTCTCTCCCACACACACACCACACACACTCACCCCTCTCTCTCTCCCACACACACACACACACACCCCTCTCTCTCTCCCACACACACACACCCCTCTCTCTCTCTCCACACACACACACCCCTCTCTCTCTCCCACACACACACACCCCTCTCTCTCTCCCACACACACACACCCCTCTCTCTCTCCCACACACACACACCCCTCTCTCTCTCCCACACACACACACCCCTCTCTCTCCACACACACACACCCCTCTCTCTCTCCCCACACACACACACCCCTCTCTCTCTCCCACACACACACACTCCCCACACTCACCCCTCTCTCTCTCCCACACACACACACCCCTCTCTCTCTCCCACACACACACACCCCTCTCTCTCTCCACACACACACACACACACAACCCCTCTCTCTCTCCCACACACACACACCCCTCTCTCTCTCCCCACACACACACCCCTCTCTCTCTCTCCACACACACACACCCCCCTCTCTCTCCCACACACACACACCCCTCTCTCTCTCCCACACACACACACCCCTCTCTCTCTCCCACACACACACACCCCTCTCTCTCTCCCACACACACACACCCCTCTCTCTCTCCCACACACACTCACCCCTCTCTCTCTCCACACACACTCACCCCTCTCTCTCTCTCACACACACTCACCCCTCTCTCTCTCACACACACACTCACCCTCTCTCTCTCCCACACACACACACACCCTCTCTCTCTCCCACACACACACACACCCCTCTCTCTCTCCCACACACACACACACACACACACCCCTCTCTCTCTCCCACACACACACACACCCCTCTCTCTCTCCCACACACACACACACCCCTCTCTCTCTCCCACACACACACACCCCTCTCTCTCTCCCACACACACACACCCCTCTCTCTCTCCCACACACACACACCCCTCTCTCTCTCCCACACACACACACCCCTCTCTCTCTCCCACACACTCACCCCTCTCTCTCTCTCACACACACTCACCCCTCTCTCTCTCACACACACACTCACCCCTCTCTCTCTCACACACACACTCACCCCTCTCTCTCTCACACACACACTCACCCCTCTCTCTCTCACACACACACTCACCCCTCTCTCTCTCACACACACACTCACCCCTCTCTCTCTCACACACACACTCACCCCTCTCTCTCTCACACACACTCACCCCTCTCTCTCTCACACACACTCACCCCTCTCTCTCTCACACACACTCACCTCTCTCTTTCCCACACACTCACCCCTCTCCCTCTCACACAAACTCACCTTCCCTCTCTCAAACACACATAATCACCCCTCTCTCACATACATACACTTCTCTTTCTCGCACAGACTCTCTCTCTCACACACAATCACTCACCCCTCTCTTTCTCACGCATTCACCTCTTTCACGCACACTCACCTCTCTCTCGCACATACAATCACCCCTTTTTCTCTCACACACACTCAACTTCTCTCTCTCTCACACACAATAACCTCTCTCACACACACACACTTGCTCATCTCTCTCACACGCACTCACCTTCTCTCTCTCACAGACACTCACTCCTCTCTCTCACACAGACAGTCACCCCTCTCTTTTTCTCACACACTCACCCCTCTCTTTTTCTCGCACTCTCACCCCTCTCTCTCTCTGTCACAGACACTCATCCCTCTCTCACACACACTTTCATTTCTCTCTCACACGAACACTCACCCCTCTTTCTCTCTCTCTCTCACATACACACAATCACCCTTCTTTCTCACACACACTCATCCCTCTCTCACACGCACACATACTCACCTCCTGTTTATCTCTAGCTGACACACATGACCTCATTTTCCAGTGATTCTACAATTCTGGTATCAGTGAAACACCACTTTTACATCACCTCCACACAGAAACTGGGCAGTAGAGCTTGGTTTGAATTTATATTCTGCTCGGCAACTCTGCTTCCACTCGGTGCTATTTCTGGGCATCAGTATTGAGAACTACATAGAACGTGATGAAGTCCTGTGCTTCTGAGTAGGTTTTCATGACAATATTTGACATTTTCCATCTGGGGCTCTTTCGTGTAGAACATGCAAATATGAAAACTGTACACTATAATGTACAATGGTGACATCCGACTTTGCACTTGCAGTTCTAACTTCACAGCACAGTGGTGCATATTACAGAATATAAAATGAAGTTCACATTACAGACAGGAATGCATAGGAAGTACAGTATTTGGTTCTTTTTACCCCAACTATTTCATCTTCTAGATCAAACTGGGTGAGGACGTGAAACCCAAATTCAATCTTCAAAAATTACTATTTATTTATTTTCTCTTTAACTTAATCTTCTTTCCTTCCTTCAAAAAACATTGTAATTAGGCTGCAGTGCATGTCAATCAGTGCTTGAGTACACCATCTAAAGGATCGTTCATCGTCAGAGCCTTTCAGGTCTAATATCTGATCCATAATGTTCCATTGAACATAAATGGGTTAAGAGTTTGGAAACCTCAACTTGAGTAACTACATGTTATTCATCACAACCCACCCTAGTGAATTAAATGTCCACTGTCCTATTTAATCATAGAATCCTACAGTGCAGAAGGAGGCCATTCGGCCCATTGAGTCTGCACCAGCCATGATCCCATCCAAGACCATCTCCCCATAATCCCATGCATTTAACCTAGCGAGTCCCCCTGACACTAATGGGCAATTTAGTATGGCCAAGCCACCTAACCTGCATATCTTTGGACTGTGGGAGGAAACCAGAGCATCCAGAGGAAACCCATGCAGACACGGGGAGAATGTGCAAACTCCACACAGACAATGACCCCAGGTGGGAATCGAACCTGCTCACCACTGTGCTACCGTGCCATCCACTGAATATGAAAAGAAATAATCAGAATAGCTGATCCACTTGGGCAGCACAGTGGCAAAGTGGTTAGCATTACTGCCTCACAGCACCAGGAAGCCAGGTTTAATGCCAGCCTTGGGTGCTTGTCTGTGTGGAGTTTGATTGTTCTCCCCATGGCTGCGTGGGTTTCCTCGAGGTGCTCCTGTTTCTTACCACAGTCCGAAGATTAGGTGGATTGGCAATAGTAAATTGCCCCTTCGTTTCCCAAGATGCGTAGGTTAGATGGATAAGCCAGGGTAAATGCGTGGGGTAACAGGGATAGTGCGGGGCAGTAGGCCTGGGTAAGATACTCTGTCAGAGTTGATGCAGATTCAATGGGAGAGACTTTGTGGCCTCGCTTTCCTGAAAACACAAAATCCCACCCGAGGTCAACAGACCGTTCCATTTTCTGCCCCTCACCCACTCCGTGGTGGACGGGGTGGTAGAATTCTGGCCTCCTTCTGCACTGCAGAGACTTTATGAATCTATGATCTCCCAGAATCAAAATTCTCTCTTTGATCCACTTTCTGGAAAGACTACTGATATAAAGACAGGAGAGAGAAAAAGTAACCAACATTTTGTTTGAATCTGATCATAAACTAATGATAATGAAGCAAGTAGACCCTTATTTTCTTGGCTGAGACTGGAAACCTGGCACAAATGAGGGATTAAATATTACTTTGCTGGCCTGAGGACTTACACAGTGTATTGACCCATTAGGCCATGGGCAACTCATGTTAGAATTTCTTCATTCAAGTCACGTGCCTTAGCCAGTGGACATTGCTTTAGTTGGAAGTAACAAACCTAGTCATGATATACAGTTAGAACTATGCCCTGAACATTTGTTCGATTATGTTGCTCTCATCATCAATCTGTGTCTCCCCGCTTAGCTAAAATTCAAAATGAGTCAGAACACTGACCCATCAAACTTATAGTGTTGCATTTTAAAATTTTCAATATTCACAGATATTTAGGAAGGAGACTTTCTCCAAATTTATTTGGTAATACTACAATCGTTGCTGGAAGTTTATAAATGATAGAACTCTCCCATTTCAAGACTACGTCCTGTGCCAAGGGATGGGAATGTGGAGTGTTTCCCACTGCAGGGGCCGGAGGGAAACATACCAAATCTTACGGCCCGACCTCATTAATTATGAGCCTGGATGTTTTAAGCAGCATTCACCATAGAATTCCTGAACTGCAGAAGGAAGCCATATTCCAGTTGAATCTGCACTGACCACAATCCCACCCAGGTCCTATCCCCTTAACCCCCCACTCCCCATTTACCCTAGCTAGTCCCCCTGACACAAAGGGGCAGCTTAGCACATCTTTGGACTGTGGGAGAAAAACGGAGCTACCCAGAGAAACCCCATGCAGACATGGGGAGAGCTTGCAGACTCCACACAGACAATAACCCAAGGCCGGAATCGAACCCAGTGCTAACCACTCTGCCGCCCCTGTGTGTTCAGTGGTGGAGTAGGCCTGGATGGCGCATAGTCTGCCATTATGTCCAGGTGCCATATTGAAAAGGTACCCAACATCTCTGACCAATTATTGAGGAAAGAAGGTGGACATAATGAAAATGAAAATAGGTCTCCAGGAGCACTCTGAGGCTGGAAGATGAACCTCCTTCAGGACACCAAATCTGGAAGGTCTACCTGCAGATATATCCCCGACCCACTGCTGTGGTGTCCCAGGGTCTAGGGTTTCAGGCAACCTCCATCCCAAACCTCTGGAGACAGCCCTAGGCATTCTTCTAATGACGCCTGACATCTGCATGCCCCACTGTATGAACATGTTCCACACTGACGTGTTTTCCTGCTAGCGTCATGGAGGGTCACCACAGCGGGACTGGAGAATCCCAGCTGCAGGTCAGAGAATCTGGCCAAATTGTCTTTCCAGAAAGTGGATTCAGGAGATCATGTTGATTTTGGCGTGTGTGGGGGGAATGGGCCTCCATCTGTATCCATTAACAGGATACAAATGAGCTTCATGCCATCCTCTCGTGGGTTTTCCAACCACTTATGGCAGGCGCCAGCCAAGGATCCCGCTGTCAATTCACGCTGGGGTGAAACTGATTTCAGACCATTTTCTCCCATCATCGTTGCCATCAAACACACCGGCAAGGTCACGGGAGAATTCCACCCAAAGAATCATTTTGGCAGATACCAAAAGTAACTGCCGTCAGAAGGGAGGCACAGTGGTTAGCACTGCTTCCTCACCGTTCCAGATTATATTGCTCTCATCATCAATCTGTATCTCCCCTCTTACCTTAAGTTCAAAATGATTCAGAATACTGGCACATCAAACATTTAGCGTTGCATTTTGAAGTTTTCAATACAGATATTTAGGAAGGAAACTTTCTCCAAATTTACTTGGTAGTACTACAATCGTTGCTGGAGGTTTACAAAGGGCGGAACACTCCCATTTCAAGACTACGTCTGTGCAGTTCCAGGGACCTGAGTTCAATTCCCGGCTTGGGTCATTGTCTGTGCAGAGACTGCATGTTCTCCCCACGTCTGCTCCAGATTCCTCCCAAGATGTGCAGGTTAGGTGCATTGGCCATGCTAAATTGCCCCTTAATCTCCTGGGATACATAGGTTCGAGGGGTAAATATGAAGGGGTTACTGGGATAGCATCTGGTTGGGATTGTTGTCAGTGCATACTTGATGGGCCGATTGGCCTCCTTTCGCACTGTAGGGTTTCAATGGTTTTTGGATTTTGAAAGCTGGAAAGAAAATTTTCCAGGGCTCAAAGGCTGTAAGAATACACCTTATTACAGACTCTGAGCACACCAAGTCTAAATGTCACATTTGTTTTATCGGACTGAGAATGCTACAGCTCTTCAAGGCATTCTTGCTGCGTTTGATAATTCAAACTTTATTTTTGATTGAGCATTGGAGCTTTTTTCCTGTTTACCGGCTCAGGTGATGTGCACACCAAATTCAATTACTTTCTTCGAGGGGGTTATTCTCCTCCAGCCTCTCTCTCCTTTGAAAAGCAACTCTATCCCAGCTTGCCCCTGCTAAGAAGTAGGCACAGACGATCGCATGAAGTGATTCTTCCGTCATTAGCAATTTTCACAGCAATGTTGTCCAAGATATTGAGTTGCTTTCATCATCAGAAAGGTTACCGCGCATCAGATTCAACAACGTTGGCCACATAAGCTTCAGGAAATTAAGTGTTCAAACAGCACCTCATCCGTTATCTCGCTAAATACAAACAAAAACTTTTACAAGGCTTCTCACATTTACTACAATGAAGTGTCATTTCATGTTGTGCCATTGATCATTTTTCTAAGGGAAGCTCAGATATCCTTTGTTCTGTGTAATACACTGCAATCAAATCCAATCATAAAGGGTTGGTCGGTGGGCTGATACGGTTGACCTCAGCGTTCCAAAGGAATCAAGCAAGGCTCCTACCCCTGCTCAATATCCGGTGACTCTAGCTGGAAAATGCATGCCTAGATGTCGGCTGAAGGTAGCATTCGGACTCAGCTGTAATGCCCACCAAAGGCAGAGAAAAAGACAGAGAAAATGGGCAGCACAGTAGCACAGTGGTTAGCACTACTGCTTCACAGCTCCAGGGATCTGGGTTGAGTCACTGTTTGTGTGGACTTTGCACATTCTCCTTGTGTCTGCGTGGGTTTCCTCTGGGTGCTCCAGTTTCCTCCCACAGTCCAAAGATGTGCGGGTTAGGTTGACTGGCCATGCTAAAAATTGCCTCTTTGAGTTGAGATGCGTAGATTAGAGGGATTAGTGGGTAGGGATATGGGGGTAGGGCCTGTGTGGGATTGTGTTTGGTGCAGACTCAGTGGGCCGAATGGACTCCTTCTGCACTGTAGAGTTTCTACGATTCTGTGAAATAGGATGATCCACTCCGTCCAACCTTGCAAGGCACAGGGAAGCTGTAGCAGTGAGAGCCACAAAACCATACACAATCAATGCACCATTTCTTTGGACAGTCACCATCTTGGTGGGTACTGACAAAAAAAATACTTGCAAGGAGTATCCATGAGGAATGGATTGTTCAAACCATGTTTCGGCAGGGACTTCCCCCCTGGTCGCGCCAACAGGATCTTCTGGTCCTACTAACGGCAATTCCACAGCGTGGGTTCAGCGGCAGTGGAAAGTGCAAATAATAATAAAACATCACTGCCAGCAGCGGGACTGGAAGATCCTGCTACTGGCCAATGGCAGAACACATCCACCGCCATAAAACATGCCACAGGGAGTGCGGAAAATCCCACCCGTTATGCAACTATCCAGCTGGAATAATCAAATATGAAGTAGCATATTCAGTCAGTAAGATTGAGGTTAATGTAAATGCCAGAGTCATTCTTTTTGGACAATATGATTCCCATTCATTGCATGGCTTTGCAATTAATATGATCATTGAACGTGTCAGAACAAGTCAAGCTTATTGAAACTGCCAGAAAGTTCAACCCTTTTCCTTCTGTGTTTCTTATATTCAATCGTGGGACATGAGTATCGTTGGCTGGCCAGCATTTATTGTCCTTCTCTAGTTGCCCTTGACTTTGTAGTGATCGATACAACTGAGTGGCTTGCTTGGCCATTACAGGGGGCAGCTGAGAGTCAACCGCATTGCTATGGCTCTGGAGTCACATGTAGGCCAGACCAGGTAAGGACTGTAGATTTCCTTCATTAAATTGAACCAGATGGGCTTCTCCGACAATCAACAATGGTTTCATGGTCATCAGCTGATTCTTAATTCTAGATTTTTTTATTGAATTCAAATTCTACCATCTGCCATGGCGAGATTCAAACCCCGGAACATTAACTGAGTATCTGGATTATTAGCAATAATACCACTCAGCCATCACCTCTCTTGGAGCAAGATTAAAACAGGTAGATGTTTAAATATGGAACATGTAGTCCTATGCTGGATATAGGACGCACAATGCAATTATCAGCTTCAAATGGATGAACCACACAAAGTGCACATCCTGTCTAGCTGTTGAGCGGCCTAAGTAGTGGTTCAGGAAAGTTTTGTGGATTTGGGAGGAGCAGAAGTGCTGGCCTTGGTCCCACACTATTTTGAGACTCAGACCCCTTTCAGATAGACCATAAGGGATGCTGCTGGAAGGGCAAGGGTGCCACACAGGCACTCCATTACATCTCATGATTTCTTTGAGTGAGGAAAATTGGTCGACTCTGACACCCAGCCGGCTGCCATATCTGATCTGGAAGGAGGGAAGCAAACTTGGCAGCAAAGGGAGAGGTGGAAATAACCTTCCTGGGCCATCAACAACCTTCACATTCTTATCTTTCAAGAACATTCCAATTGATCCTTTTAAAATTGATGCTAATTCTTAAAAGTCATTTTCAAATATTCTTAAGGCAATTACAAATACCACATTTTTAAAAAAATTACAAATTTCCTTTACAGTGCTGATCCCGGGTCCACTGCCATCCCATTTGAGGCAGCCTTTCCTCCATAAAACAAACCAATAGTCTTGACTGACTCAAGATTTGTGAATCTAAATCACTTTATCAAAATAATATTTCCCGCCAGCTTCTTCTCTCAATGGAGAAGAGCTCCAGTTCCAGGAGTCCATATTCAATATTATTCCCCTAATCAGTTATTCAGATGTTTCACCTCTCCACCTTACCAAACCTCTAAAAATATTCCCTGTGGTTTCATAGAATCTACAGTGCAGAAGGAGGCCATTGGCCCATCGTGCCTGCACTGACAACAATCCCGCCTAGATCCTAATCCCATAGCCTCATATATTTACCCTCCTAGTCCCTCTGACTTTAAGGAGCCACTTATCATGGCCAATCAACCTAACCTGCACATCTTTGGAGTGTGGGGAGAAACCAGAGCACCCGGAGGAAACCCACGCAGACACGGGGAGAACATGCAAACTCTACATAGACAGTGACCCGAGGCTGGAATCGAACCTGGGTCCCTGGCACTGTGAGGCAGCAGTGCCACCATGATGCTCAAGACAAAACACATTTTATTTTAATTTGATACAGACATTGGTTAACATTAGAGGAAAACAGGCTGCATGTGTCCAGATACCCATTAGCGTGCTGAGTACAAAATCTCAGTTTTAAAACAAACTAATTCAAACACGTAGCTGCAGAGTTAAACAAGGTCACAATCTGTTGAAAATAATTTAGCATCATGCATTTTGGGGCTCAAGGCCCAAATAAAGTTAGATTTAAAAAAGAAACTACACAAATTCATTGAATGATTGAAAGACCGATTCTGGATCTAACTACAAGCTATTCCACAAATGTTAATTCTGGTAACATATAAGATCATAAGAAATAGGAGCAGGAGTAGGCCATCTAGCCCTTCGAGCCTGCCCCATTCAATAAGATCATGGCTGACCTGAAGTGGCTCAGTTCCACTTTCCCACTTTCTCCCCATAACCCTTAATTCCCCTGTCTATCAGAAACCTATCTACCCGTGACTTAAATATATTTAGCGAGGTAGCCTCCACCACTTCAACAGGCACAGAATTCCAGAGATTCACCACCCTTTGAGTGAAGAAGTTCCTCCTCAAATCTGATCTAAACTGCCCCCCTCCACCCCCCCTTATCTTGAGGCTGTGTCCCGTAGTCCTGCTATCCTTTCTAAGTGGGAAGAATCTCTCTACCCCTACCCTATCCATCCCCTTCATCATCTTAACATTCTCCAATATCTATACTTACAGGCGTTAATTAATAGGTCAGTAACAATCTCTCTTCATAAAATGTTTTCTAAAAATATATCAATTACATATCACTGCCAGTGGGCGAATAATTTGATAATTGTTTTCTTATGAATTAGCGCCAAGATTTGACAGCCTGCAAAGCAGAGCGGTTAAGGTTCTCAGCATACAAAAGCTATGGAGAGGGCAAGTGAAATTGGTGGCGATTGATAGCAAAGCTGGTTATTGTAGTGCGTAACCAAGGTATAAATGGGGAGCAGCTCATGTGCAAACCACTGGCCTCTTCCCCAGCAGTGCCCAGTCACTCCACAATTAAGGAGGAGAACTTGGCTGGAGTTTCTGCCCCTGTACAGGCAATGGGCCTGTTGTCCAAAGCTGTGACTCAATTGTCTGCTGCAATCATTAAAAAAGCTGTCCCGTACTCGTGTTTAAACAGGGGTGGGAACAAAATAGGGCAGCTACTGCCTGTTAATTGTATCAATTGAGGTGAAGTTTAGGTGTAGGGCATTGATCGGATGGTTACCTGAGTGCATACAAAAAGGCACAGAGGGTGGTGGAGTCAAGTTAGGAGCCATGTATCTGTCATGATTCACTCTGTGAATAAATCCATACCAAGTAAAGATTGACCCTGGTTTCTTCCTTCACCAACTTCCTACAGCTGCTTTGTGGAACCCAGGAGAAGTCATCCTGCCCCTTACAACTCCACAAAATATTAAGTGCTTTCTAGTTATTGTGGTCCTTTTGTGAGCCACTTAAATAACTGCATCTGGAAATCTGAGTAAAACCTTATTCCAACCAGACCCACTGGATCTGAGATTTCAGGGGCTGAAAAAGACAGTAGGACTAGGGGGCACAGCCTCAAGATAAAGGGGGGGCGGTTTAGAACGGAGTTGAGGAGGAACTTCTTCACTCAAAGGGTGGTGAATATCTGGAATTCTCTGCCCGTTGAAGTGGTGGAGGCTGCCTCACTAAATATTTTTAAGAAGCGGGTTGATGGGTTTTTGATAAGAGAGGGGATTAAGGGTTATGGGGAGAGGGCGGGAAAGTGGAACTGAGCCACGACAGATCAGCCATGATCTTATTGAATGGCGGGGCAGGCTCGAAGGGCCAGATGGCCTACTCCTGCTCCTATTTCTTATGTTCTTATGAATTCTCTCACACTGGGACTAAGTCTCATGGTAGGGCGGGAACACAGGAGTGTTTTCCACTGTGGAGGCTTGCATGAAAACACACTGGCCCCGACCTCATTAATTATACAGGGGGTTTTGTACCATATTCCATAGTGGGGCAAGCTTGACGGCAAATGGTTCACCATCGTGTTCAGGTGCCATATTGAAAAGGTGCCCAACATCACTGACTCACTATTGAAGGAAGGAGATGGATCTCCTGAAAATGAAGGTGGACTTCAGGGAGCACTCTAAGACCAGAAGATGGATTTCCTGAGGAAGGAGATGGATTTCCAATAACATTCTGAGGCTGGAAGGTGGACTTAACCCAGGATTGAATCTGATAGAGCCACCTGAAGATGCTTCCCCACCTCCCCACTACTGCAGTGGTATTCAAGAGGCCAGGGTTGTGGGCTGCTTTCATTCCAAACTCCAGAGGCAGCCCCCGACTTTATTCAGGTGAGTTCTGCATGCCACGTTGCTCCAAAAGTGTTTCGCACCCCAATATGTTTTCCCGCTGGCGTCACAGAGAACGGGGCATGGGTGGACGATTCCAATCTGGCCTTAATCTGTGTCCTATTAGCGGGATGCAAATTAGTCAGCACCGTCCAGAAGATCCAGAGAGAAATTCTCACTGATCTGAAATCAGTGGGCCTTCTGCCATATTCTCCACCCACGCCCACCATTGCATCCTCCAGCATGGACTTGGGAGAATTCCGCCACAGGTCTTCTGATCACAGAAGCTTCATTTTAATATTGGATTCAGGCCTGCACTCAATTCAGGCAGCTGCAGGGTCATCTGAAGGATCAGTGACCGGTCCAGCAATGGCCTCAATTCCCATGTAAACTGGCACAACTAAATTGTTGATTATTGCACCCATTTGAGATCCATAAATGACTGCAATATCCCCCTTTATTATGTACAATGGTAGCACATTCTGATCATTAGGACACCAAATCCCACTAGTGACTTGTCTGTGTGGAGTTTGTATGTTCTCCTCGTGTCTGTGTGGGTTTCCTCCGGTCTCCTCCCATAGTTCAAAGATGTGCGGGTTTGGTTGATTGGCCATGGTAAATTGCCCCTTAGTGTCAGGGGGACCAGCAAGATAAATACATGGGGATACGGGGATAGGGTTGTGGTCAGTGCAGACTCAATGGGCTGAATGGCCTCCTTCTGCACTGGAGGGATTCTATAATCCGAGGGCCTGATTTGAGATTCACACAACTTGCCTTAGGAAGTTGCCATTACCCATTCCAATGCTGCTACCATCTTATCATGTGCTTTTCGAACAGAACTTCTGATTCTTTTCCATAATGTGACATTTCTGTGCTCCTTCTGCCTCAAAGCTTTTTTTAAAACTTTGCCAAAAGACTGACCTTTATAATCAAATTGCATACATGCATCCAAGTCAAGCTTTCTGAGCTGGGTTACAATTCATGCTGCAATCCAAACACTCACTGGAAGCAGACAGCGCTTTTTACTTCAAGGTGTCTGAAATCAAATCTTTTATTTTGCTTTGCAAGATCCAAATATATTGGCCTTCTGTAAATCAGTGACAGGGATTGTGAACTCAAATGGTGCGGCACTGTATTTTCAAAGGCAACAGCCAATGTGTCACGTTCCAGTTTCTGAACTATTTACATATTCAAATCTGTCTCAGGAATCTCCTTGTTCACTAAAGGCATGAAAAACTGAATTGTACAATCCAGTCCGACACATGAAACAAAATGTCTCACACTTTAAGGAGCAAAAAATGCCTTTGTAAAGCTTCATGTTACAATGCATTGTCTAATTGCCTTTGAATGTGATTCATGTCATTTTGCCTTTTATTTTTCTCTGGAGTTCCTTCTGTGGATGTGCAATAGTCATTTATATCAGGCGTATTAATAAACAGTTTAATTCCATGGAGCAATTTGATGATCAATGAGATCAAGCTTTGAGAAATGATTAAAACTTAATTCCTAAAAGAAAAGACATCAAATGGTCTATTAATGGCTATGCAAATCAGTGCGGCAGTGTATTTATCAGAGATTTCTAACCCAAGCTTAGATAGGATCTCGTGTCCTTGTCTCCAGAACGCAATAGACATAGGGCAGAATTTAATTTCAAGGTAAGAGGCACTTAACCAAGCTGGTGTTTTAATAGGCATAAAGGTGTATAAGCCCCCAGGGCCTGATGAGATGTATCGCAGGCTGCTATGGGAGGCAAGAGAGGAGATTACAGAGGCCCTGATGAAGATACTTACATCTTTGCTGACCACGGGTGCAGTGCTAGGTAACTGGAGTATAGCTAGTGTGGTACCTTTATTCAAGAAGGGAGTTGGGATAAGCCAAGTAATTATAGGTCAGTTAGTCTAATGTCAATGGTAGGGAAATTATTGGAAAAAATTCTAAGGAACAGGATTAATCAACACTTGAAAAGGCAGTGATTGATCAGGGATAGTCAGCTTGGATTGTTAGAGGGAGGTCCTGTCTAACTAATTTAAATGAGTTCTTTGAAAGGTAACTAAATATATTGATGAGGGCACTGCAGTTGACATGGATTTCAGTCAGGCTTTTGACAAGGTCCCACGAGGAATTCTGGTCCAAAAGAGTCTATGAGATCCAGGGCTCATTGGAAAATTGGGTCCAAAATTGGCTTGTTAGTAGGAGTCAAAGCATGATGGTGGAGAGGAAGTCTGTGACCAGTGGTGTATCACAGGGATCGGTGCTAGGATTCTTGCTGTTTGTTACATACATTAATGACTTGGATATGAATGTCAGAAATATAATTAGCTAACATGAAAATTGGTGGTGTTTTTGATAGTAGGATAGACCTCAGCTACAGACTGACATTGATCAGCTGGTAAATTGGACAGAACAATGGCAGATGGAATTTAAGTGTGAAGTGGTGCATTTTGGGAGGATATACACAATGAAAGATAGTTCCCTAGGAAGCATTAAGGAACAAAGAGACCTTGGTACTGTGGCCAAGTGGGCATCTAAAATGGTAATTTATAAAGCACTCTGGGACAATTCGGCAAGAATCAGGTACAGAGGAGATGGTAGGGGTAAGTTTTCCACTCAGAGGGTGGTGAGCGAGTGGAATCGGCTGCCGTCAGTGGTCGTAGAGGCAAACTCGCTGGGGTCTTTTAAAAGACTTCTGGATGAGTACATGGGATTGGGAGTTATAGATAGTTCTATGGCCTAGTAGGTATGGATATGATCGGCGCAACTTGTGGGCCGAAGGGCCTGTTTGTGCTGTTGTGTTCTATGTTCGATGTTCTAAGAACAAAACCGAGAGGCTGCTGTTTAAAGACAGAGACAAACAGCCTGCAACCCAGACGAGTGAATAAACAGAATATGGGTCATCTCCAGGATGAAAGAGACTTTATGGTCACACCAGACTGTGTACCAGACATAAGGGCACCGTGACCCATTATTTAGGAGGGAGGTATGTGACCTACGTGCCTCTAAACATGGCCACTGGGGACACACCCTGACATCGGTGTGGCAGCATCTGATTGGACTCTTATCGATCAGGGGGATCAAATCCGGATCGCTTGATTGGCAATAGCCAAAGGGGCGTGAAACCCAACAGGCTATAAAGGGTGCTGTGCAACCAGGAATCTCTCTCTCTCTTTGATCCCACGAACAAGCTACCACGGTGACCATCGCCAGTGACGACCAGCACGAGGAGAGCCACCACCCGAGAAGGAAGGAAGACCAGAGCCAGAGTGCCAGACCAGACCAAAAGGACCAAACTACACAGACAACTACCAAGACCAACACACAGATAAAATCCAATATCTGTTTGAGTACTTGCCAGTCACGCAAAGTTAAGTCAAGATCTTGTATTGGACTTGAACTTTAGTATTTTCCTGTATGATAACTTATTGTTGGTTCGGTGGGTGATTATTGATTGTGTGGGTTTAAATAATTATTGGTTGTACTAATAAGACGTCTACTCGTAGTTATTTGTCCACCATGTAAGAGTTAAAACAGGCTGTGCAGCAGGCAACAAGTCTATAGATCCCTGAGATGACAATACAGAAAGATAATCTGGTGTAAAAGGCATATAGAGTCCTTGCCTTCATTAGCCAGGGCACAGAACATAGGAGCAGGGAGCTCTTGGTACAACTTTATAAAATATTGGTTCGGCCACAGATGGAGTACTGTGCGCTACTCTGGTCACCACATTATCGGCGGGCTTGCAGTACAGTGAAGTGCTGAGGTGACCGTCTGTGATGGAGATGCTTGTGTCCAAGAATGTAATTGATTCCTGAGAGCAGTCCACGGTTAGATGGAACTTGTTGATGTCATCATATAGTTGTTTTAGTGATTGTTCATCATGAATCCAAAAGGAAGAAAATGTCATCGATGTATCTAGTGTATAACCTGTGCGTGAAGATGTTGGCATATTGAGGTGCGAATTTGGTCCCCATGGCTGTTCCGTGTCTGGATGAAGAACTGATTGTTGAAGATGAAGATGTTGGAGTCCAGGATGAAGCAGATGAGTTGTAATATTGCATCTGAGATTGGCAGTTGTCGGCGGTGAGTACTGAGGCAGTTGCAACAATGCACAACTCGAACAAGACCTCTTCACTACACAGGACATCAACCGATGCTATGCATCAGATACATCGATGGCATTTTCTTCCTTTGGACTCCCGTGACCCTCTCCTTCACTTGTAGCCTGAGTCCCTCAAGGATGCAAGGTCACACTCTGTGTGCATTACTGGCAGCAATCACCACTCCCACAATGGCTGCTTACAATGCACAGCTATTCGCCTCTGGGGAGGCATCATGATTTCCACTCCTGAGATCCTTAATCTGGAAGACACATCACTGGCCACCTTTGTGCCTGACTGGCACTTTGTAATCTGTCAAGCCATCCCTACATGAGACAAGGTGGGGCTCCCTCAGGGCCTTCAACTGGCGGGTCAGATCCCCAGTGTCGGCAGTAAAATCTGCCCGGGGATTTCTGTGGAAAGGCATCATTGCAGGTGGATTCTTATTAACAAAGCTTGTAATGCACCCAGGATTCGACACATTAATGTACCTTCTTCTGGCATTTGATCCTTTATCTTCCTTCAAGAGTAGAAGCACATTTTCACCAGTGCTTTTACCAGCTGTATCTAGATCATCACTTTAATTGCAAAGTGAGTCACAATGTTTTACAGGTGTAAGAAGGAATTAAATTCCATTTTTTTCCAGTTCATTCGTGAGATTTGGGCATTGCTGGCTGGCCAGCATTTATTGTCCATCCCCAATTGCCCTTGGAGGGCAGTTGAGTTGCCAACCACATTGCTGTGGCTCTGAAGTCACATGTAGGCCAGACCAAGTAAGGGCCGCAGATTTCTTTCTCTAAAGGATATTAGTGAACCAGAAGGGTTTTTCCAACAATCATATCATGGTCATCAGTATATTCTTAATTCCAGATTTTATTTATTGAATTCAAATTTCACCATCTGTGTTGGCAGGATTCGAACCCAGGTCCCCAGAACATTAGAGTTTCTGGATTAATAGTCTAGCGATAATGCCATTAAGCCATCACCTTGCCTGAACCATCACTCTTGTCTTACGTTGCATTTCATATAAACAAAGCTGAGGTCATCTCAAAGCTTAAAGATCTAATTCCAATGCTGCAGAAAACTTCCAAAGCCCCACTGGGGAATTTGAGTAACCTTGCAGCACTCTAGTTCCTAGCCAGGGTAAAAAAAAATACACAAACTACTCAATAGCTGATCCAAACTGAACAGCAACAGAGAAAATGAGCAATTTTTTTCTGCATAATTTGACATTTTTGTACTAAATTATATGGTGACAGAGATAGATGTGTACTCCCATACATATTCCTCAATGCTCAATTTAATATAAGAACACTATGATCTATTTTCACACTTTCAATCCAGGCAAATGTGTGCATAAACACCATTCCAATCACCATCAAAATTAGAGAGTTTATCTCAAGTTATCAGCTCCTCCCATACACAAGCTCTAATCAATTGTCAAGGATAAAATGCTCGTCATACAATGCTGCAGCACAGGAGGCTATTTGGTCCATTATGTCTGTGTCAACACTTTGAAAGAGCTATAGAATTAACCTGACACTTCTGAATTTTTCTTATACTCCTGCAAATTCAAAGGGTGGAATCTTATGTCTCTTCCCCGCTGGTGGGCCCAACTGATGGGAGGACAGAGGGTAGCAATGCAGTATCTTCCTGACCCATTAGGTTTGTGATGGGAAGGTCCATGAATGACCTTCCTGCCCCACACCAATTAACACCACAATGTGGGCAGTTAATGTTTTTTAATGGGCTTCATCCTGCTGTCATTAACCCAGTGGCAAGGGAGAAGGCTCACCCATGTGAGAAGCCTGACAAGGAAACACACCAGCAGGCTCCTGGGGGTTCCCTTGTTCAAAGGCACTCAGTGCCTGATTGAGGGACCATGCGTCAGGAAGTGGGAGGGAAGCAGCTACTGAAAACCACCTCCCTTAGTCCCTCCCTTGCAAATCCTTCCCTCCATCACTCACTTGTGCCTGGGGAAATCGAAACCTCAGGTAGGTACAGAACTGGCTGTCACCAGGCAGGGACTTAACTGGCCAATGGCAGGTCTTCTCCAGGATCATGGAGCCCAGGGGCAGAGTTCCTGCTCTCCCAAGAGCTTTTGGTCAATCAGAAGTCGGTAGCTCCTCTTCCCATCAGAGCCACAGGAGAATAATGCTAGCTGTCAATACATAATCGTAGAATTGCTACAGTGCAAAAGGAAGCCATTTGGTCCATCATGTCCAAGCTGACTCTCCAACAAAGCATCTTTGAACTGTAGGAGCACTCGGAGGAAACCCATGCTGACACAGGGTAGAATGACATCCACCAGAGGTCAAGGATCAGCGGGGGGACCCAGATCACTGGTGAACGAGGACAGGACAAACATAGAATATAGAACATTACAGCGTAGTACAGGCCCTTCGGCCCTCGATATTGCACCGGCCTGTGAAACCAACCTAAAGCCCATTTAACCTACACTGGGTTCAAGCGGCTGAAAGCTGCTCGCACACACAAATTGACTAATTCACAACTGCAGATGTACACACATGCATAAAGATTTCGGTTACATATTTTCAGGATTCTTCAAATTCTCTCTCAGGTAGATAAATTTTGCAGTGTTACTCCGGAATATTATTGATGACTCAGTATAAAGAAACACAAATGGGTTCAAAGGATTATTCTGTCAAAGAGGCCGCAAAGCCTTCTGGATCTTTTTCAGAGAAATGCCTCATTTGGGACAGGTGGAGATGTCAAGACCTTTTTTTTATCATTGGGAATGGGGACGAGACAGCAGCAAACAAAACTAAACAAAAAATATCAAACTTTTCTAGAGCGTACGCTGACATCTTTTGAAATAGAACAAGCACATCTGGGCCCTCACCTGTTGAAGTGTAGACCATGCCTATTGAATCGGGCATTGCTCATGAACTAATCTGCAATACTCTGCTACAGATCACCACCAGAAAGGAGGAACTTGTATTGAGAACCATATGGCTGCCATACCTGTCCAGAGAGGAGTCCACTCAATATCAGGGAGCACAAAATCCATAGAACCTCTACAATGCAGAAGGCCATTCGACTGATCAAGTCTGCACTGACTGCTTTTATTAGTGTCACAAGTAGGCTTCCATTAACATTGCAATGAGGTTACTGTGAAAATCCCCAAATCGCCACACTTCAGCACCTGTTCGGGTACACTGACAGAGAATTTAGCGTGGCCAGTGCACCTAATCAGCATGTCCTTTCGACTGTGGGGGGAAACCGGAGCACCTAGAGGAAACCCACGCAGAGATGGGGAGAACGTGCAGACTCCGCACAGACAGTGGCCCAAGCTGGGAATTGAACCCAGGTCCCTAGAGCTGTGAGGCAGCAGTGCAAACCAGTATGTCAGATTGTCTGACAGAGCATCTTATCCAGACCCAGTTCCTTTCCCTATCCCCGAGCTCCCATGCATTTACCACAGCTAATTCCCTTAATTTATATGGCTTGAGATTCTCAGGAAAAATTAAGCATGGCCAATCCACCTAATCTTTGGACACTATGGGACAATTTAGCATGTCCAATCTACCTAATCCATGCATTTTTGGAGTGTGGAAGGAAACCGGAGCATCCGAAGGAAACTCACGCAGTCACAGGATGAATGTTCAAACTCCAGACAGTTACCCAAGGCCGGAATCGAACCAGAGGCCCTGGCGCTGTGAGCAGAAGTGCGAACCACTGCCAACTCTGTAGTTAATGGGAGCTAATGGAAAAAATTACAATCCAAATCATACGGTTTCTTGCATAGCATTAAAATATTTGCCGCTGGATGATTGAAGGATTGCCCTATATCAGTGTAGTACATTTGTGGCTTCCTATTTCAGTGCTGTTCACTCATTAGCAGCTTCTGATGTAGTGGCTATCTAATCATTAAACAAGATCCTGGCATTTCATCACCATTAATGTGCTGAAGCCTGCAATGCAGGTTTGATTCCTTATGACAGGATGGGAGTGCTGCTCAAAGCTCTTCAAGATCAGTCTCATTATTCTCTTCTCTTCTCACACATTTCCTCCCTCACTTCTTTTCTACATCTTATCAAGGGGTCCTTCACAGGGTATGTCTGATTGCTGCACCCCCTACCTCCTACCTCGCAACCCACTACCTGCTCTGTTATCTCATAACTCTTCTTGAAAATGTGCTTCGTAGAATCCCTGCGGTGCAGAAGGAGACATTCAGTGCATCAAGTCTGCACTGACTCACTAACAGAACATTCACTCCCTCGCCCTATCCCCTTAACCCCATGTATTTAGTATAGCCTAACCACATATCTTTGAATGCTAAAGGCCAATTTGGCATGGCTAATCCCCCTAACCTACAGCCTTGGACACTAAGAGGCAATTTGACATGGTCAAACTCTTTAACCTGCACACTTTTGGAATATGGGAGGAAACTGGAGTACCAGGAGGAAACCCATGCAGACACGGGGGGACTGTGCAAACTACACACAGTCACCTGAGGCTGGAATCGAACCAGGACTCTGGCGCTGTAAGATGGCAGCAGGGAAGAAGCTGTTCTTGAGTCAGTTAGTATGTGACCTCAGACTTTTGTATCTTTCTCCTGACAGACGAAGGTGGAAGAGAGAATGTCTAGGGTGCTGTTGCTTTGCTGAGGCAGCAGGAAGTGTATTTTTTTTGAATTGATAAGTTTGCAGAAATAAATATGTTATTATGTTGTATGGTTTTTCTTAAGCAACGCAGAAGCTGTTCATTGTTTCATATTATCATAAATGGTTGAACTGCAAAGTAATTTATTGGATTGTCTTTCTAGCATTATATGCTTACAATGCTCCTATGTATTCAGAAGAAACCTGAATATAGGATCGTCCTATGCAGCATTATATTAGCAAAGCAAACTGTTGCAAGATGCAGTTTGAAAGAGAGTTGTATTTACCTAGAAAAACGACATGACTAGTGCCCAACAACTGCTCCTTACTCAAGACCCAAATTGACAGAGAACAACTTCCTGCAAATTAAAGGTGTGGCTTTGGATACCTGCATGAGTCCCGGTTATACCTGTCTTTTTGTGGGATATGTGGAACATTCTTTGTTCCAGTCTTACTCTGGTCCTCTCCCACAACTGTTCCTCTGATGCATTAATAACTATATCAGTACAGCTTCATCCCATCATCTCGACCTGGAACAAAAATGATTGATTTTGTTTCCAGTTTCCACCCCTCTGTCTCCTTCATATAGTCTATCTCTGACACTTCCCTTCCATGATCTCTGTCTTTATTTATAATGATAGACTGACCACCAGTCTCCATTACAAATACTCCTCACATCCCACTTCCTGTAAGGACTCCATCCCATTCTCCCAGTTTCTCTACCTCCTTGCATCTATTCCAATGATGCCACCTTTTAAAGCAGAGCTTCAAAATGTCCACCCTTTTCCTTAACTGAAGATTCCATCCCATGTGATACCGGAGTTGAAGGGGTTGAGCTATGAGGAGAGGCTGAATAAACTAGGCTTGTACTCGTTAGAGTTTAGAAGAATGAGGGGAGATCTCATTGAGACATATAAGATGATGAATGGGATAGATAGGATAGAGGTGGAGAGACTCTTCCCACTCAGAAAGGACAGTAGGACTAGGGGGCACAGCCTCAAGATAAAGGGGGGACAGTTTAGAAAGGAGTTGAGGAGGAACTTCTTCACTCAAAGGGTGGTGAATCTCTGGAATTCTCTGCCCGTTGAAGTGCTGGAGGCTGCCTCGCTAAATATTTTTAAGACGCGGGTTGATGGGTTTTTGATAAGCGAGGGGAATGATAAGCGAGGGGGTTATGGGGAGAGGGCGGGAATGTGGAACTGAGACACGACAGATCAGCCATGATCTTATTGAATGGCGGGGCAGGCTCGAAGGGCTAGATGGCCTACTCCTGCTCCTATTTCTTATGTTCTTATGTTCTTATGTTCTTAAGTGTAGACAGAGTCGATAGGAGATTGGTTTGCGTGATGGATTGAGCTATGTTCATGACCTATTATAGTTTCTTGTAGTCTTGGACAGAGCAAGAGCCATATCTAACTGTGATACAACCAGAAAGAATGATTTCTGTGGTGCATCTGTAAAAGTTGGTGAGAGTCGTAGTTGACATGCCAAATTTTCTTAACCTCCTGAGAAAGCAGAGACGTTGGGGGCTTCCTTAACTATAGCGTCGGATTGGAGGGACCAGGACAGGTTGTTGGTGATTTGGACACCTAGGAACCTGAAGCTCTCCACTATTTCCACTTCATCCCCATTGATGTAGAGAGTGGCATGTCCTCCAGTACACTTCTTGAAGCCAACAACTACTTCCTTCATTTTATTGGCGTTGAGGGAGAGATTATTAACATTGCACCGCTTCGCCAGGATCTCTATTTCTTTACTATATTTCATCTCATCATTGTTTGAGATCCGACTGACTAAGAGAAAGGAGGTAGGATCACAACGAGAGCATGGACATTCTTTTCAGAAAGGCTTGAGCACAGTGGTTTTGCAGTTGGTGGATGCTGCGTTTCATACAGGGTGACCTGGTGCTGACAAGACAAAAAAACCTCCCTCTTTCCAAAATTGCCCTGCCTCATGTCCCCTTTATTTCTATTGCCCCTTGTTCCATCAGGCAAAAGCCACAATGTTGGCTCTTCTTCCACCTAACATTTCTCTCCATTGCATTGTGCACTATGTCCACCTGCATGTGTGTAAGAAAATAGTTAAATGTAGCTAGTGAGATGGCAAGCGTGCAGATGCAGGGCTTTTGCATGCAGGGTAGTGCGTAAAGCTGGGTGGGAAAATAAATCAAATGTTTGGGGATTGGAGATGTCGGGTGCGATCTTAGTAACCGTTCACACCCCACTGCCACTGCAAGCGAGGATGGAGAATTTCGCACTCAACCAAACCACCAATCACTGCAGCGGGATCAGAAAATCCTGTTGGTGTGAAGAGCTGGAAAATTTCTCCATCTTCTGTGAAAAGTAATTTTCAAATTGGAAATTATTAAACTCTCTGCTGCTCACTAGTGCATAGCTTTCAGGCTCAATGCAAGAAGAAATTAAAGGTTATTTCTTATCATGAAGAATTTTGTGACCTGGGGGGGGTTTTGCGCCACTAGGTTCAGTAACTTCTATTTGGCCGCTTGGCCACTCTTGTGAATGATGGGGATGCTGGCCCTTCATGGCTGCTATCTGCCTTTGCTACTCTTGCTCTCCAGGCACTTTCCACCTTCCAGTTACACTTGGGCATCACTAATTTGTGCTGAGTTTGCCACTGGCCCAAGTGGAGCACTTATAGTTGATGATAACATTGCGTGAGTTGATGTGGCATAGAACTGGTTATGGTTCAGGTCAGAAACTCCGAATTGTTTCATGGAACCTGCTTGAATCATAAGTTTTACAGCTTGAATTTGGCATGATATGTTTCACTTCAGTATGATTCAAATGACCACCAAGGTGTTTTTAATCGAACAAGGTTTAATTAAGAATATAGTTAACATGTATAGTAAGAAAATTACCAATAACTTTTATCAATTACAACCAACAGGACAACCACAATAATGTATAACCCTTAACAAATAAATCTAAAATGTTCCTGTCAAATATTCCAATCCCATAAACAATCCTTTAAACAGGTTCAACTCAGCAAAGACTAAAGCTCACGTGACACTGGAATTGTGTCCTTTGGATGAATTCTGCAGTTCTCTTGACAGACTCAGTATAGTTTGAAGTCAGAATAGCTTCTCGCAACACCAGGGAGACCCTAGGGAAACAACCAACAGCAGATTCTCCCCTTTAGAAAGGCGAGACCTTGATTTTCGGATGATCAGCAGAATTTCCAAATAAAACAGGGAGAGAGAGAGAGAAAAACACTTATTTTCAACCTGCTGCCCCTTCTAAAAACTAACCTAAACAACAGCTCAAACTGAAAACAAAAGAGCTCCTGTCACTTGACCTGCCAGCTAGTTTTTCTCCTAACAATGCAGAGTCATAAATATCCCAGTAAAAATATACAAATCCCCATTTAAGCAGCAATAAAAAAGACTGCTCCAGACAAACCAGTACCATAATGAGAAAATAACTGAAGCCAGAAAGGCCTGCTTACAACTGCAGAAAACATGATTTAGAAAGAAATAGCTCTTAAAGGTATACAAACATCACTTGTTGGAACCCAAAAATTATCAAGGCATTAGGTTCCCAAGGCAGGTTGGAAATCTAGGTTCAGGAATTACTAAACTCTTAGATCTCAAAGAAATGAAGAAATTAATATAATTGCTGAAAAAAGAGACATGATGTTGAAGGTTTTTGTCTTGCATCCATCAGGACAAATGTGCAGGTGTTGACTATGCTAAGAATTACATTGACAATCAGTGTAAGATTATCAATAGATTTGCTGTGTTACAAAAAAAAACATGTATTGACATACAAGGCTCTATCCTTTGCAGACAGAAGAACACTGGGGGACAACCATTCCCTGCTTCATTTCTCATGGCAATGCCTTGACCAATCAGAATCATCCTGCCTGGTTTAAAGTTAAATAAAAGCTTAGCAGTTATATGTTCTCTTCTGCATTCTTCACAGAAATGCCCCAAAAAAATCAGAATCCGCGTGCCAATCAATCAGCACTCTTTTCTCATGCAGTATGAATTTTGTTCCCTTTATGATTGGTATTTTTGTGTAACTGTCCTGATGAGTTCAAGACAAAAAGCTTTGATAACTGTCTCACTTTTACAGCAATACTCAAATTCTGTACCACTAAGTGACTATTTAAATTCACATTAGCAAATATGGTATTACTGGCATGAGTTTGTAGAACACAATCATAGAAACCCTACAATGCATAAGGAGGCCATTTGGCCCATCAAGTCTGCACCAACCACAAATCCCACCCAGGCCCTATCCCTGTAACCCTTCATATTTACACTGCTAAACCCCCTGGCACTAAGGGTCAATTTAGCATGGCCAATCAACCTAACCTGCACATCTTTGGACTATGGGAGGAAATCGGAGAACCCGGAGGAAACCCACGCAGACACGGAGAGAATGAGTGAAATCCACACAGATAGTGGCCCAAGGCAGGAATTGAACCCGGGTCCCTGGCGCTGTGTGGCAGCAGTGCTCACCACTGTGCCGCCCTGCGCGTTATTTACAGAACAATTATAGTTGTTAATATGGACACATAACTCATTTAAAAGTAACAGAAATGTATTTTATTTTGTTTTGGACAGCACCTGACAAAAGACCTTGAACATTAAAGCCTTCAACACCATTTGCAAGAGGAAAGTGTTGATACGAAAGGATGCATACAAATGATCTTTTTCCTAATTAATTTTCCTGGAGCTCAGGGAAGCTTGAACACTAAGGGATATCTGTCAAATCCCTAACTGTATAAAAATGGTCAAAATATTTCCCCATGAATTCCAGCTAATGAGGTAGTCCTTCATGACTGCTTATTTATTTTCAGTCATATTTCACACATCCTGCCACTTAGGGACCTGACAAAAGCAACCATCAATGTCTTTAAATAGATCCAGCCCTTGCTAAAACCATTACAAAATAAGGAATATGAATTTCAGGTAATTTAATTTTCTAATTTAATATTGTTGTTAACATTATAGTTGATGCTCCCTAGAAATTAAGACTCCTCTGGTCTTAATGAGGATCGTTCTAACAATCCTCAATTAATCAAGATTGTAGCTGTTCCCCCGGGAGTCAAGTACAACGTGTATTTATACACTGCCTTCAATGTTTCATCAGTTAAATATTTAGTAGCTGTTTGATTTGAAAACATCACATGTAGGATGAGAAGTGACCGCGATATTATAAAGTTTAAGAATTGCTGACATTCTTGCATTTTCAACTCACCATTATTAGTGAGGGAAGCCTTCAGCTGTCAAGCTAAGCAATAGGAGCAGAATCAAATTTGCCCTTGGGGGAAGGCTGTGAGGTAGTGGGGAGTGGGGGGATGGGGGGTGTTGCGTGGAATCAAGAGGAAAGGTAGGGAGTGGAGTTCCCATCGCCTTCCCGACTCCCTCCGATGCAGTCAGGGTAAGTGAGCGTCAAATAAAGCCAATTAATGGCCACTAAAGAGACTTATTCTGCTGTTGGGCTTCAGAGGAGTCCCTCCTAATTGAGCATCCTGTGTCTCATTGAATCTCCACAATGCAGGAGAGGCCATTTGACCCATCGAGTCTGCATAGGCTCTCTGGCAGAGTATTTTACCATGCTTTCAGCCCCCACCCTTTCCCTGTAATCCCACATATTTTCCATGGCAAATCCTAACCTACACATTTTTGGGCTGTGGAAGGGAACCGAAACATCCAGAGGAAACCCACGCAGAATGTGCAAACTCCACACAGGCTGCTACCCAAAGCCAGAATTGAACCCAGGTCTCTGAAGTTGTGATGCAGCAATACGAGCCACTGTGCCATGTAACTCATCCCTTCTTATAATTTCATCCAACTGATCCCCTCTCACATCTCCATCTGACCCATTCCTCCACAATGACTTGCTCGAATGGCTCCAGAAATACTCGTGCGTTTACCACCATTCTGTATCTTCCTCCATTATTGCTGGAGAAGATTAGCTGCAGTACCAGCAGTGGCCAGAACTCCCAGTGGCATTGCTGAGACTGAAGAGCTCCTGGTCTTCTGAATGGCCTGCAGCTCTTGGAAGTGGGATGATGACCCTTAAAGGGACAGGGTGCTGAGATTGGATGGTTAACTGCCTGAGGGGTATGCAATTGTATCAGGACTCCCAGGAATGGCCATGGCAGGATTACTCCCAATGTTTTAGCTGGTGCATGGGGCCACCAACAGCCAACCATTAAATTCAGCCCATGGTCTTCCCAACTTTTAATGTGCATGCATCTAAAAGCCATTAGAATTCAGGATCTCAGGTAGTGATAAATGTGTATTTCACATCAGCTAATAATGCAAATCATTGGGCCAAACACGGGCACTTGGGACTAGCAGGGAGAGCACCACGGTGGGCATGGACTGGTTGGGCCAAAGGGCCGATTTACATGTTGTATTGTTCTATGACTCCACGGGTGGGTATTTTCCGGCATTGGGTTGAGCACTGCTGAAAAATCCCGCCGTGCATGCTCCAACGCTGGAAAATCCCCCCCGAGGTCAGCAGACCTTTGCATGTCCCGTCCACGGGCAGGTTGAGAAGGTTTTGCCCTATGAATCTAAATGCTGCCATATACGATCATAGAATTGAATCACAGAATACTCACAGCGCAGATGGAGGCCATTTGGCTCATCGAGCCTGCACTGACAACAATTCCACCCAGGCCCTATGCCCGGAACCCCACCTATTTAACCCAGCTAACCCCTCTGACACTTAAGAGCAATTTAGCATGGCTACTCAACCTAACCTGCATATCTTTGGACTGTGGGAGAGAACCGGAGTACCCAGAGGGAACCCACACAGACAAGGGGAGAACGCACAAACTCCACACAGTCACCCAAGGCTGGAATTGAACCCGGGTCCCTGGCACTGTGAGGCAGCAGTGCTAACCACTGTGCCACCCATTCGTTGAGTATTTCCAGTTTTTGTTGTTTCAATCCTGAGATTGAAGCTCAGATGGCTTGTGAATACAAGATGAAGCATGAGGTGAGATTGTGGCCCTGAAATAAATTCTGATATTATTTATAGAGTGGACAATCAGGAAGGCTTTCACACTTTGCCCCGTGACTTAGCAGCTGAGCCAAGAACGCACTGTGAAATTTCACCGTCGCATTCTGGGAAAATGGGGAAATGATGTTCTCCAGGATTAATGAGAATGGATCCGCAGTTGATTTCAGGCAAACTGTATGTGCCACATATATTAGAAAAACATCACTGAGAATTTGGTCTTTGAAGAGTCAGCATCTTCATCAAATTGCTGCCATTTCCCCCCAGAGTGATTAAAATGACAGGAAAAACACGAGGGATAGCAAAATCAAAGTTATACGAGAGACTGAAATGATGCTTTAGGCAGATTTCAAATCTTCAGAAAGCTAACAAGTTTTTTGACATGGATTGCCTGAGCTTTTTTTTTGATCTCTTAAAATTATAAATGCATACTAACAGAAGTCCAAATTTATTGGGCTCGGTTAAATCATCGGCCAGGCATTTTACACAGACAGGAGTGTTATACAATGCGTGACTATGGACAAGATCTTACACTCTCACTCGGGCGAAACTAGAAATTCCCTCCTGAGATCAATGGAGATTTCCAATGTTGGACCGTCGCCCGCTCCGATTCCATGGCGGGCGAGGTGGTAGAGTTCCGGCCATAATGTTTTCTTCTGCCCCAAAACCCCATAAAAGATGGGGGTGGCACAGTGGTTAGCACTGTTGCCTCACAGCACTAGGGACCCGGGTTCGATTCCTGGCTAGGCTCATTGTGAAGGCTCTGCACTGACATTCTCCTCGTGTCTGCATGGGTTTCCTCTGGCTGCTCCGGTTTCCTCCCACAGTCCGAAAGATGTGCTGTTTAGGTGAATTGGCCATGCTGAATTCTCCCTCACTGTTCCCAAACTGGCATCAGAATGTGGAAACTCGGGGATTTTCACAGTAACTTCATTGCAGTGTTGATGTAAACCGACTTGTGGCACTGATAAATAAACTTTAAAAGAAGTCTTAGTAAAAATATAAACTCAGGAGTCAAAGCTTACTTGCTCTTTAGTCAGGAAACCTTGCAAGATCAGAATCTGCTGGAGATTTTCAGGCATTACTTTGAAAGAAAATGTCATGTCTGCACATGCTGGACTTGTCATCTTTAATACTTTGCTAGCAGATCTCGTGTGGTGTTGCTCACAATGAGCCAGAGAATGTGTTCTCTGTGATTGGCACAACTGTGCCGGGGAAGGGATGTTTGCAGGACTGAGTGCTGCTTGGAAAAGCATTTTATATCGGTTTATTATTTCTTGGGCACGCAGAGTGGAATTGGAATCAATTCTTTGCCCTGCAAAATACTGAGTCTGAAGAAGTGCAATTGATGTGTGTGGTGACGAGGGGATTTTCACAGTAACTTCATTGCAGTGTTAATGTAAGCCTACTTGTGACTAATAGATAAACTTTACTTTAGATGATAGTGGAGTAATTTGAAGGAAATTTGAGACTAGATTTTATGCGTGGCAGCTTTCAAGTGGGTCAGTCGGTAAACATATTTCTTAATATGGAATTAAGCCACAACGTTACAATTATGAGCTTAATAAGATTGTTACATGTTGGGACTGTGTCTTATATTAAGGAAAAATGAACGGGGGTTGTATGACCTATTCTGAAACATGCCAGACAGTAAAGCCTTGGGGTGGTTTGATTGTTAGAGATCTAAGGACGGCTTAGATTGATTGAGTGAGAGAATGGTACAAACAATGGTAGTAGTCTATATGTTACCAAGGGAAAGCATGAGCTTCAAAAGTACCAGGGAATGTCAGATTGCAAACAGCTGATGTTTTAAACTATCCATTTAGTTCCAAGATGAATAAGGTGTGATCAAGAACAACTTCTATCCGATGCAAGGCTAATATTTTTTCACAGTGCCATTGGAAAGAGTGCAGAGGAAGCCATTTTTGAGATCAGGTTCCAGGCTTCCCTACAAATCAATGAATATCACAGAGAGATGGCAGTTTTATGTGGTTAGCAGGCAGAAGGCATGACTTGAGCTACTACAGCTAAATGCAAGAGGAAAAGTGCCTCTGGTCAAAGAGACATGTCCCATAACCATCTAAGAATTCCAGTTGATTCATCCTGGTGTGGCCAGAAGGGGGGAAAAGTTATTAGTACAGGATTCACTACAATAAAGGATTTAGAAAACTCTCCAAAAACTAAGGGCAGCACCTGGAGTTGGTCATTCAAAAATTGCTACTTGGTGAAACCTGGAGATGTGAACCTGTCAGAGGCTGGAAGCTTCTGATTTGCTCTAGAGCTGTAATTCCATGGAGAATCTGATGTTTGAGAAGTATAAAGGGGGAAATTGCATTGCTGCAGTTTAAAGTATAAATTACTAATGAAAAATAAATTAGGTTTCGTCCATAGTCAGTAGTGTTTTTGTTCAGTCAATTGTAGCAATAAAAATTTTAAAAACTCAAAATCATACAATCCCGACAATGCAGATGGAGGCCATTCGGCCCACCAAGCCTGCATCAACAAAAATCCCACCCAGACCCTCTCCCCTGTAACCTTACATATTTATCCTGCTAATCCCCCTGACACTAAGGGACAATTTAGCTTGGCCAATCCATCTAACATGCATATCTTCGAAGTGTGGGAGGAAACTGGAGCACCTGGAGGAAATCCATACAGACAGGGGGAGAATGTGTAAAGAAGGCAGGATTTTCCTAGTCTGGAAAATCCCGCCCAAGGTCAACTGACTTTTACACGCTCCGTATCTCAGCTGATACAATTCCCATGGTGGGCAGAATGGGAAAAATCTGCCCAGAGAGTCACTCCAGAAGGACAGGATCCCACCTCCCCCCCCCACCCCCACCCCGCTACAGTTCCCCCTTGTTCATTCCCTCACCCTGCAGTATAAATATCTCCCACTTTCTAAGCCTTTTAGCTTTGACAAAGGAGCCTCTGGGCTCAAAACGTCAGCTCTTTTCCCTCCTTACAGATGCTGCCAGGCCTGCTGAGATTTTCTGGCATTTTCCCTTTTGGTTTCAGATTCCAGCATCTACAGTAATTTGCTTTTATACCTTACGAGGACTTGGAAAACGTGAACCTTGGGTTAATCTTGCTCTGGAGGTGTCGTTCATCTTTTGTGGTACATGCATCCAGTTTATGAGGTTCTTTAGATTGTTCTTTGTCTACCTCAACCCCCTCTTAACATTGATCTTTCCCATCAAACTTTTCAAATGATGATTTCTTATTAATGCCCAAGAAATTCCAACTCTCTCTTCCTGATCTTGGTCAGCAGAATTCTTTTGGTCTCAGATTTTACTAGCTCCTCCTCATTGGTAGTGTGACTCATCCAAGATAGTTTCAACATATCTGCAGCTTCAATTCTTTACTTTGCCGATTGTCCAATGCTCGGTTCCGTGTGTCAAAAATGGTGTGTTAAAAGACAGTCATGTTTAAATCAGACCCGCACTTGCACAGTCCCACCTACAATTCCCCCATCCCACTCATTAATTGGCCACCAAAACTGCCTCTAAGTTAATTGAGAGAGCATTGCCACCATTGTTTCCTTCGGATTCAAGTTTGGGACCTTTAATTAGTCCCAAATGTCCATTTCAGCCCCTAAAGGAGAGTTCCTGCCCAGAATCTCTGCACTAATCTTTATTAAAAATGACGCATGCATCGCCACATACAGAATAGAATCTCTGCAATGCAGAAGGAGGCCATTTGGCCCATTGAGCCTACACCCACAACAATCCCACCCAGGCCCTATCTCCGTTATTTACCCCCTTAATCCCGCTGACATTGAGGGGCAATTTAGCATGGCCGGTCCACCAAAGCTGTGCAGCTTTGGACTGTGGGAGGAGACCAGGACACCTGAAGGAAGCCCACGCAAACACAGGGAGAACGTGCAAACTTCACACAAACAGTCAACCGAGGCCAGAATTAAACTCGGTTCCGTGGCATATGGGACAGCAATGCTAACCACTTTGCCACCATGCCTTTCGCCATACACCTGGGATCCTGTAATAACCGCTTTAAGGGCAGGAGGCAAAAAGAAATTTTTTTAAAACATTTTGTACATTATGAACCCCTGTCGACAAATAAGCGTCTACTAACCGATGGAAAAAATAAACCAGCAATCAAATGTCTATGCAACTGCTGCGGTGCTGTGTAACCAGCAAAAGAGACAACAGATATCTGACACATGATCAGTGCAGAGATGAAGCCACCATAGTCCAAATGAGCTGTGGAGTGTTCTTGTTTCAATCTGCCATGTATTTGCTGCACTTGATTAGATAGCTGTATAGGCCTAGTTTCTAAGAACACAACCCATAATACTAAGAAGTCTTGCAACCATTAAGTCCCACAGTAGCTTCACAATAAAGTGATTTTTTTTAAACTAGGTTTTTGTTGTTTGCAATGCTGAGAGAGAAACTAAGTGCAGCAGGATATATATTTTCACTATTCCCTTTCCCCAATCCATGCTCACGCTGACCCCTTCATCTATCATTAGTTTTGGTCACTTGACAAAGGTAGACAAATGCATTTTGATGCTCAATCTTCTTTACTGACAAAAATATGGAATAAACAGTGCAGCTTGGACACAGAACCAGGTACTAGCTATGCACAAGTCCATCGTGGCTGCAATAATAGCTTGTCCAAACCTGTGCTACCGATGTCACGCATGTTCACACTTACTGAAGACATTGGAATACATTTTCAAACAGGACAATGCTTTAGTGTACCCATTATAACACACTATAATATTAGTGAGCAGAGTAAAATATACATGGTGTGCATTCAAGTTTATTTATTAATCACAAGTAGGCTTACATTAACACTGCAATGAAGTTACTGTGAAAATTCCCTAGTTGCCACATTCCGGCACCTGTTCGGGTACACTAAGAGGGAAATATAGCAAGGCCAATTCACCTAACCAGCGGGGAGAACATGCAAACTCCACATAGACAGTCACCCAAACCAGGTATTGAACTCGGGTCCCTGGCACTGTGAGGCAGCAGTGCTAACCACTGTGCCACCCCTGATCTTATCAAGGTGAGGGATGAGAGAGCTGTAGAGCCTTACTCTCATTTTGTCCCATTCATTTAAATATTTAGCCATCTGGCTTAGAGAACCAGCGACGTGAAAACAAATTGTTGCAAAGTTGAGTTTGTAAAGTTGGAATTTAGTGTTGGTAAAGGTGTAAAAATTGTAAAAATGCCAAGGAGGGAAATAACCATCGTGTGGTCCCTTTAAAAGCTGGTGTTTTGTTTCAGTGCTTGGAGGTTTAAAACGCAAAGTACATTCAGAGTCCAAGCTGAAACATCTGTGTCAAGAGTAGTCTTGAGAAGACAACCTGCTTCTTTGGAATTTAGCCCAATCTGTTTAAAGCAGGCACTCAGCCATCAGGATACTATAAAATTTGGATTTAATGGTGTTGACAACATCAGACCAATCCTATTGTAGGAAAATTGAAAGGATACTATTAAACTAGAACAAGTGCAGAAAAGATTTACTAGGATGTACCAGGACTCTGTGATTTGAGTTATAAGGAGAGGCTGGATAGACTGCATTTCTTTCTCCTGGAGCATAGGAGGTTTAGAGGTGATCTTGTCGAGGTCTATGAAATAATGAGGGGCAGTTAGATAGTCAACATCTTTTCCCAAAGATAGTAGAGTCTAAAACTAGAGGGCATAGGTTTAAAGTGAGAGGGGAGAGAGACAAAAGGGTCCCGAGGGGCAATTTTTTCACACAGAGTGATAGGTGTCTGGAACAAACTGCCAGGTGTAGTAGTAGAGGCAGGTACAATTTTGTCTTTTGAGAAGCATTAAGACGGTTTCATGGGTAGGATGGATATAGAGAGATATGGGCCAAACTTGGGCAATTGGGACTAGCTTAGTTGTTAAAAAATGGGCAGCATGGACAAGTTAGGCCAAAAGGCTGTTTCCATGCTGTAAACCTCTTTGACTCTATGACTTAATGAGGTCATCACAGGTATAAAAGTGAGTTCGGGGGGGAAACAGGAGAGCATCTGAAGAACTGCCACCTCTCAAGCTTCAAGAGAGAGTGAGTGACTCTCAACTTTGCCAACTTCAGACACCTCTTAAGAGCACGTACCATCTAACTAGCAAAAGGTGCCAAATCAGAAAGAACTTCCAGTCAGAGGAATCCACAAAGGAACTCCAAAAGTTACCAAAAGCCACAAAACCTGGTTGTATTTTTTTAGCGTGCCTGAATTCTATTATTATATGTTTTGTTAATGAATGGATATTGTATTTATTTGAATAGCATCCTAGTAGAATCTTATTTATTCAGTACGTTATTTATTTAGTTAAAGTTTCCTGCTAGTTAAATAAATAAATTGTTAAGTGTTCATCTTAAACTGAGTGTCAGGTATTTCTGTTAGTTAACGACTAAACCCCCCTGAAGAATAGTTCACACCTTCCCACACACTATTAACAGATTACGAGGCAAAGTATTCCGCATTGGGAGATTCAGCATTATTTCTCAAAAAGGGGGTCAACCTTCACATCGTAACAAAAGGCTCTGCTCCAACATACACCCACCCAAAGTTCCCCCCTGCCTACTCTCATTATAGTCCTAGATGACCTCCTTCTTCCCACTTCACCATCCTCACAGTTTTATCATTGGTGATCCAACATCTTCTCCCTCATAGCATACAATGAATGCCAATCAGAAAGCAGATTGATTCCCTGTGAACAACTTGAGGATGGTACTTGACAGTCAGTCCACTGGCCTTATTCCCATGTCCAATTTTGCATTTAAACAATCAATAGACAAAATCATTGGAGAAAAGTTATTTTAAACATCATTCTATTCTCCTGGTCTCTTGCTGTAGTGTATAGAATCATAGGATCCCTACATTGCAGAAGGAGGCCATTCAGCCCATCGAGTCTGCACCAACCATAATCCCACCCACATTACAGCGCAGTACGGGCCCTTCGGCCCTATTTCCGTAAACCCACATATTTAATCTGCTAATCCCACTGACACTAGGGCCAATTTACCATGGCCAATCAACCTAACCTGCACATCTTGGGACAGTAGAAGCACCAAAGAGGAAACGCTGACACAGGGAGAACATGCAAACTCCACACAGACAGTGACCCAAGGCTGGAATTGAACCCAGATCCCTGGCATTGTCAGGCAGCAGTACTAACCACTGTGTCACCGTGTAAGCCCAAGGCTGCTCAGAGCTCCATTTTGGGCAGGGTCCCATACAACCACAGGAAGAAAACTTCCAACCCAGTGCGAGTTGAATTTGAAACTGAGTCTCAGAAATGAAATGGCATTGTGCGACTGTGCCAAATTTCTCCTTCTCATTTGCATTTAAATGAAACATATTTAAGTGCAGCTAGAACAGAATGGCACATTCGTTCTGCAAGGGACGAGAAATTGTAATAATCAGGTTCTGTTTGAACATCAACAGAGTCCTAATATTTGTCAACCATTCAAAAATGACTGTGCTATTCCTTACTGTTGTAATGCAAATATAATAATTCTTCCGGATATACTGGGTGAAAATGGTGCCTTCATGTAGTGACAACCAGGTTTCCCTGTGAATTGCATGTTAAATGATAATTTAGTGTGAGGTGAGGCATTGTTGTGGAGGTACTGAATAGTAGTCATAGCCGTATCCTGCACAGCCAATTTTAAAATTTGTGTCAGTTTGGAGAGACATTAAAGAATAAAAAATGAACTGTTAACATTGCTGAATCCTGATAGACATAAAGCTACTTTTCCCAACACATTCTTTTCTCTCGCATTTGGATCACAATTTCTGTAAACCGCAGATAAAAATAACTAATTTGCATGGGCTTTGTACCACAACCTATTTAATCATTCACTCAGTAATTCAATCCAAACAAAACAACACAAACCACTTAACAAAAACATATATTTTACACAAGCTGATTAGACTATTAAAATACACTGCTGTCTCCTGTTGACATTTGCCAGTGGATTGACGGTACATAATGTGCTAAGCAGTCATAACTAGATCATAAAGGAGCAGCCTTGTGATTTTGTGTCACTTGCTGTAATCAGGCAAAGATGCTGAAAATGCACTGGTATTTTTAAACGTCTGAGGTATATTTTTCATTTTCTTTTCTTGAAAGAAAAGCCACCCAAGCACTATTTCTGGAAGGATAGAATGTAAAAGTGGAAAGGTTAGGCTAAATCTCTACTGAGCGCAGTTCTGGCCATCATGTTATAAAAAGGATAGAGATTAGATTAAACATATAGTTTTGGGCTTATACTTGCTGGAGTTTTTAAGGGTGAGAGGGGATCTGGTCGAAATGTATAAAATTTTAAAAGGGATTGATAAAGTAAATGTAGACCAAATGTTTCCTCTTAAGAGGTAATCTAGAACAAAGGTCACATATGGGTTGAGATACGGTAGATTTAAAACTGAGATGAGGAGGGACAACTTCTCCCAGAGGGAGGTGAATTTGTGGAACTCATTGCCCCATAGCACAGGGGAGTCTGAATCATTGAGGGGTTTTAAGAGGGAGATAGATATATTTCTAATTGAAAAAAAAAGGGATCAGGGAATCTGGGGAACAAGTGGGAAGGTAGATTTGAGACCAGGGAGAGATCAACCATGATCTTATTGAATGGCAGAACAGGCTCCAAGGGTTGAATTTGCCTAATCCTGCTCCTAATTCCTCTGTTCCTATGTTCCATGTTAGAGGCACGAATGGGGCTGCAGAGAAGATTTACAAAGATAATACCAGAAACGTGTGGGGTTATCAGGAAAAGATTGACAAGCTTGATAAAAGAAGGCCTGATAGATATTTTCCCTCGGATGGAGAAAGCTAGCATGAGGGGGCATGGCATTAAATTAAGGGGGGGTAGTTATAGGACAGATGTCAGGGGTAGGTTCTTTACCCAGAGGGTGGTGAGGGATTGGAATGCCCTGCCTGCTGCAGTTGTAAATGCGTCTAGTTTGGGGGCGTTTAAGAGATCCGTGGATAGGTTTATGGACGAAAAGGGATTGGTTTAGGTTAGAGGGTCATTGTTTTTTAACTGGTCGGCGCAACATCGTGGGCCGAAGGGCCTGTTCTGCGCTGTAATGTTCTATGTTCTATGTTCTATATCTTTAAAATCATAGAATCCCTACAGTGCAGAAGGAGGCCACTTGGTCCACTGAACCTCCAACAACAACCCCACCCAGACCCAATCCCTGTAACCCCACATATTTACCCCACTAATCCCCGTAACCTAAACATCTTCAGACACTGATAGGCAATTTAGCATGGCCAATCAACTTAACCTGCGCCTCTTTGGACTAAGGGAGGAAACCAGGGCACCCAGAGGTAACTCACGGAGACATGGAGAGAACATGCAAACTCCACACAGACATTAACCCAAGGCCAAAATCAAACCTAGGTCCTGGTGCTGTGAGGCAACAGTGCTGACCACTGTGCCACCATACAACCCTGGTTGTGATGGGATTTATAAAGGGAGAGTGGTTTCACTTGTGGGGAAGAGCATAGTTGGGGACCAATACTCCCCAGTCAGAAGTAGCAGCGTAGCCTACTACAAATAAAACTCCCACTGCCCCATCCATTGCTGTAGATCTGGAGTCACACATGAGCCAGACCAAATAAAGATTACTGATTTCCTGCTCTATCATAAACCAGATGACCTTTTACAACAACCAGTGATAGTTTCACAATTATCATTACTAAAAGCTTTATATTCCAGAAATTATTAATTGAACTTAAATTCTACTATTGGATATGTTCCCATGACATTCTCCTTGGCCTCTCAATTACTAAGACCCAGTGACATCACCTCTACTCCAGCATCTCCCCTCCAATCTCCATTGACCTCACAAGCCATCCCGTTACTTCAGTCAAATTGTCAATTAGTGCCCCATTGGAGACATTTCTGGCGCTGAAGGTTCAGATCAACAAGGACTAAATTGAGACTGCCCCAACTCATATCACACAGAAGCTCCACAGTCAATGAATAGCCTTAGAGTCAACAAACAAAGGAGAGTTTTGCTGCCAATCTGGGGTGGATTTGTTCTCAGGTCCACAGGTAATAGGGCACCATCTGCCAGTCTTAATATGAGGTGGAGATGCCAGCGTTGGACTGGGGTGGGCACAGTAAGAAGTCTCACAACACTAGGTTAAAGTCCAACACGTTTATTTGGAATCATGAGCTTCAGGTAATGAAGGAGCAACTCTCTGAAAGTTTGTAATTCCAAATAAACCTGTTGGATTTTAACCTGGTGTTGTGAGACTTATTTCTGTGCCCACCCTTAATATGAATAAAGGAGTTACATATAGGTACATGAAATTATGTGTGCTGATATTTTGTTAAGGTATGAATTAGATCATAAATATACTTAATGAGTGAACGTGTGGCTAAGTGGTAAGCTGCAAGTTCATCGCTTTGGAGTTTCGGAGATTTCCCTGTGACATTTATTTTCTATAAAAGTCAAGACCTTCTTTATCGAGAGGGAGGGTTGTAAAGTTTATTCATTTGGCAAAATAAGTTGACATTGGGAGTAGGTTCGGACTGGGTGAAGAGGGTAGGGTATATTTTTAGAAAATCACCCATTCCAGGCTTATAGAGACAGGCCAGAAAGCAATCTAGAACAAAGAGATCCTCTGCCAAAATGTCAAAAAATGGCCATTGAGATTTCTTTCCCATTGCTTCACTGCAAGTGTGATCCTCCCACTATAGACTTGCTTCACCACATTTAAAACATTGTTTCCCCATTAAATATACATTTCTGTAAAGCCAAAAACAGGTTCAGTGAGACCTTGGATGCTGCCTGCAGCACTCAGGGAAAGTGAAATCCTTAAATCCCATTTCTAGTACCTGGGCAATCTAATAGTGGATTGTTCCACCTTTTCTAATTAGGTCAACATCCAGGATTCGGGCCTTCTAAATACATTAACTGAAGAGGGAAAATCTGCTGGAGAACAACATCCTGCTTATGACAAAGAAATCTAAGGAATGGAGTGGGCCAGCACGGTAACACAGTGGTCAGCACTGCTGCCTCACAGCACCAGGAACCCGGGTTCAATTCCAATCTTGGGTCACTGTCTGTGTGGAGTTTGCACGTTCTCCTTGTGTCTGCGTGGGTTTCCTCCCGGTGCTCTGGTTTCCTCCCACAGTTCAAAGATGTGTGGGTTAGGTTGATTGGCCATGCTAAATACATGGGGTTACGGAAATAGGGCCTGGGTGGGATTGTGGTCAGTGCAGACTCGATGGACCAAATGGCTGCTTTCTGTACTGTAGGGATTCTATGAGAGAGAAGGTAGACCCAACCATGCAGCTGCCAGCAACACGTCAACAACAACGGACCTGTATCAATTTTTTCCACCAAGGAAATTGCTCTCTATTAACATAACACAATAAAGCTCTTCAGAACCTCGTGCCTCCTTTCAATCACCATGTAAATCTAACGTAATACCTCCAATATCCACTCTGAGAGAGTTCAGTTATAAACATTAGTCACAATATAATGGGGCGGTGCATTGTTGCTTCACAGCACTAAGGACCCAGGTTCAACTCCAGCCTCAGGTGATTGTGTGGAGTTTGCACCCTCTCCCAGTGTCTGTTCCAGTTTCCTCCCACAGTCCAAAGATATGCAGGTTAGGTTCATTGTCCATGCTAAATTAACCCTTAGTGTCAGAAGGACTAGTTAGAGTAAATATATGGGGTTACGGGTATAGGGTCTAGAATGGATTCTGCTTCTGCATTGTAGGGATTCTTCTACAAAGAAAGATGACAAGAGAAAAAAATAGATAAGACTAAATGGTCAGGAATGTACCCAAGTATTCATACTTTGTCCCTTTATTGGGCCTTACTACAAACTGCTACCTCTCATCACCACACACTTCATATCAAAAATAATCCAAACCTCTTAATCCTGCATGCTGTTGTCCCAGTGTTCAAGGTTATGGATTTTAAATCAAAACTCAATCTCTTAAGCCCTTGAGGGCCTGTGACTTGCAACAGTAAAGGCAAAGTTCTTTCACGGTCTTTAATGGAGGTGTCTAGATTGCTAGAGTAAAACTGTTCAATCCATTCCAATAATGTTTATGCGTGGACCCAGCCTCCTTCACCTCTCCTCCCCAAATCACCTCTCACTTTGTCAACTTTACACTCCTCCCACGGTGGTTAGCAATGCTGCCTCACAGTGCCAGGGACAGGCTTCGATTCCTGGCTTGGGTCACTGTCTGGGCAGTGTGTGCACATTCTCCCCATGTCTGCATGGGTTTCCTCCGGGCACTCCGGTTTCCTCTCTCAGTCCAAAAATATACAGGTTAGGTGCATTGGCCATGCCAAATTCTTTGTCGGTGTACCTGAACAGGCACTGGAGTGTGGCAACTAGGCGATTTTCACAATAACCAAATTGCAGTGTTGACGTAAGCCTACTTGTGACAATAATAAATTAAACCTTTTTAAAAACCTTAAAACTTCTGCCAAATTTTTTTACATTGATCTCTACATGGGTTTAAAATAATGCGGCTGGAATAATAATCTCACATCGTAAGACAATGCCACAACTGCAGAGCTGTCAAAGCTTGAATCAATTAACTAGACATGCGCACAACAATTATTTTTTACCTTGCAATAGCCAAGTGTGTCAGTATGGGTGAGAAGTTAAGAATGCAATGGGCAGGATGGAGTTTATAATGAAAAGCATCGAGCATTGCCAACCTGGTAACTGAATGGGAGGATCTGCACGCATTCTCGGAAAAATAGCCAGCAATTATATGATAACTTCTGAACCACTTGAATATTTATAAAGCACTAGGGCCAGATTGTATCTGGCAATATTTTATGAAATAAAGTTTGAAATTTCAGCCACTCTGATGAAACATGTTAGTCGGCCATTGAACTGGGTGGCTCCAGAAAATAGCTAATGCTATTCCAGTCTTCATAACAGATCAGCAGCAAGGTTCTGGCTTATTAGCTGGACACTTATCGTTGCGAAAAATACTAACGTTTACTCAGAAGGGCAAAATTCAAGGGTATCCATCATAATTTTATGGGAATAACTCATGCCAAAAAAAATGACACAATATTAATTGAGAAACATAGTTTCTCAATTATTTACTTTCTAAAACTATTCAACAAAGCTGTCCACAACAGTTCTTGGCAAAGCCAAATGCTGGCGAAAAGTTTATTCATTAGTGTCACAAGTTGGCATACACTAACACTGCAATGAAGTTACTGTGAAAATCCCAGAGTCGCCGCATTCCAGCGCCTGTCCGGATATACCGAGCGAGAATTTAGTACCTATCCAGCATGTCTTTCGGACTGTGGGAGGAAACTGGAGAACCTAGAGGAAACCCAGGTAGACATGGGGAGAATGTGCAGACTCCACACAGTCAAGCCAGGAATCCCTGGTGCTGTGAGGCAACAGTGTTAACCACTGTGCCACCCACAAGGTCAAGAATGAAGTTAAAAATTGAATACAGAGTTGATTAGGTGATGGGGATAAAAAGGTGTGGGGGGGGTGGGTAGCTGGGGCACATTGCAAATACATGATTGTTTAGAGAACCATAGAAGCAGAAATAGTGCCTGAGGGTCAGAAAGTTTCTAATGCCAACATCAGAGACAGATGAGCAAACTACAGGGCAGGAAGCCCAGGATCTAATTAGAAAACACATCGAATGTGGGGGGATAATGAAACACCTAAATGTGTTTATCATGGGGAGTTGGCGTGGGTTTTATGAGGGGGGCGTCATGCCGAACAAAATTACAAAAATTAATGGAAGAAATGGTGGATCTAGGAGTACCTTTGGAGAGCTCAGTGAAGCCAGCTCACTGCAAGCAGCATGCAGCCGCAATAAGCTAGCTGCATCTCAGCATGAAGAGCCAAAAGGGAAAGAGCATTAACTTGAGGAGGGGATAATGAGTTAGTACAAAGGTTGGGTACAGCCTCACCTGGAGACGGTGCACGACTCAATCACTAATCCCCGGCAAGGTTATTCAGACATTAAAAGCAGTGCGGAATAGGACAATCGACGCAACATTGGCAGCAGTGACACATTGGAAAGAATTGGCGGGGGGTAAGGAGCAGCAGATTAGGAGAGAGGCACTTCACCACATCCCAGATTAGCTGCCTCACAGAGAGATCGACTGTTCCACGTTAATTAGTTCCTTGAAACACCTGAAGCCCTGGCACGGAAAGAAAATAATGCTCAAAATATGAGTTGTGGTTTAGCAGCTTGTTTTGAGTTCTGGGTGGATGGGGGATTCGAATACCAAATGTTTATATGAGCGCTGAAATCCAAACGCACAGCCAGACAGGGTAAGAGAGCACAGGCTAGCCACGTAATTAGGCAACACTTGCAGACAGCACACAAAATCTGTTACATAGAATGGCTTCTGTGTGAAACCAGCACTACTCTCACTTTTCATTACATTGCACTGGGGAGCAGAACACCACTTAAAAGGTAGCCAGTACCAATTAGGGATGGGCAATAAATGTTGGCCCAGCCAGTGACGCCCATGTTTCATGGATTAATTTTTAGTATAAAATCCGCGTGGACGGCACAGTGGCACAGTGATTAGCACTGCTGCCTCACACCACCAGGGACTCAGGTTCAATTCCACCCTCGGCTCACTGTGTAGAATTTGCACTTTCTCCCTGTGTCTTTGTGGGTTTCCTCCGGGTGCTCCGGTTCCCCCCCCCACAGTCCAAAGATATGTGGGTTAGGTTGATTGCTAAATTGTCCCTAGTGTTAGGGGATTAGCAGGGTAAAAGTGTAGGGTTATGGGAATAGGGCCTGGGTGGGATTGTGGTTGGTATAGAATCGATGGGCCAAATGGCCTCCTTCTATCCTGTAAGGATTCTATATTTTTATTCTTATATATGCCAATGATTGTCAAGGACCTGGTGTTAAGTAAAAATGTATAAGATTTCAAACTCAAATCCAATCCACCCTAAATTCAACCTCTTCCAGTTGTATCGGGATGGTGGGGGATGGGGAGAAGGGTGTGTAGGGGTCAGGAAAGCAGCCCACCCATTCATAGGAGGAGGGTCACTCATTTTGGATATCTTAACAAAATTGTATGTCTCAGCTTCAACCTTGGCAGGCTGGGGCATTCAGGCCTCAGAAAACCCAATAGCTAAACAGAGGCATGGATTGCTGCACGGAGCGGGTAAATGTTTGCCTAGCACTGCTTGTGGGCAAAGCAGGTCGGCTGCTCCCTAGCAACAACAGTTCAACATGACTCAGGCTCCCCGCCTCGCCATCTGATGCCTTCCCAATCTCCTTCAGACAATTTACCTCCACCAACACCTACCCCCTCCATCTTATTTCTTCATAATCCTCTCCCCTCCTCCCCAAATCCCTACACTCCACCCCAAAAACAGGCCTCCTCAACCCCTTATATCTCCGTCCCTTTCCTACATTGCATGGCTGGAGCCTGATCCCTCAGGTCGACCCATCCAACAACTAACCGGACTCAGTTTGGTTGATTGCTGTTGAAAATAACTTTCAAATCTGCTAATCTGGTCCTGCCCGTTAATTCAGTAGATCCTGACCACAAAACTGCTCCCAAGCCTGAGTCCCTCCCCATAAATATCAGGACTTTCAATGTAAATGGCTTTTTTTTCAAAATGGCTGACAATGGCTAGCGGTACAAATGTATCAAAAGCATCAGCAAAAAGAGATATCCTGCATGATTTACAAGATGGCTCCTTTTCCAATCCAGTACTTTCAGTGATTTTACATTTTACTAACAGACACCTTGGCCGGAATTTTACGCCTGCTCTGATTCCAGGAACCGGGCAAGGCTCAGAGAATAGCATTTTCTATTGGCCTCGGGTGGACATGCGGGTAAAATTCCTTCCATCGTTACACAGTAAAGCTTTGGGAAACATCAATTTTCTACAGGTAAGCCTGTTCAATTTTCATTTTTCCAAGCACCTTGCAAAGAACCCTCCCACTCGAAACAGAAATAAGTTCTACAGCAGTCAGCAATGTCAAAAAAATAAATTCTAAGGCTTTTTTTTCTACATTGCTAACAGTCCCAATTTGTTATGTCAGCTCCCAGTGCTCCCTGCAGTCAATAATTGTAGATTAGCCCATTGTTTTGACTATTGTTCTCACCACTGCACCAGTGCACCTGAACAGCATGTGCATATCTACTCAAGTAGGAGAAGTCTTTGATCCTCTTAACGTGGAAACAGTTCCTGACAGCAATAATCTGTTTATAGGAATGGTCATAAGTTTGCCTGCTAGTCCCCATAACTATTAATCTTTGTGCTTCTGTACAAAACAAGGAGGCCTCAGAGCAAAAAATAAGTGGAGGATGCCCGCTACAAAAGACAAATTATCCCACAAATTGCAGAGTGTTTTCTTTCTTTCCACTGACTGAAAAGGAGAAAACTGCAGACGCTGGAAATCTAAAATCAGAAGCAGCAAATGCCGGAAGTACTCAGCTGGTCCGACAGCATCTGTGAGGATACAAAGAGAGCCAACAGCCGGAATCTTAGCATTCAGCACTGGCAGGATTTTCCCATCCCGCTGCAGTGAATGGAGATTTGGCTGGCTGTTAAATTCTCCGATCTCACTGCAGTGGGATCTGAACAGTAGATAAGATCACGCCCATCAACATTTCAGGTCAATGGCCCGACATCCTTTCCTATCATATGAGGCTGGTACAAATGTTCTTAAACCAATGGGTCACAATTCCAGTACCAAGTTCTCCAAAACTATGCAGAAGAGTGATAAAACCATTCTCATGCTCAAAGATACGTCCCAGAGAACATACCGACACTCTGGAAATTAGGTTTTGATGTTTAGATTTTATTTTTCAGCAGCAGATCGCAATAGTCAGGAAAGGGTGTGCGTATTTAGCTTTTTGTCATGTCCTGCACCACACTGCAACTTTATGATATCACTGCCAGCCAACAATGACAGGTAAGTAGAGATAATGACTAATCAAGAAGATATGCAGAAAAAGATCATGCAGCCATTGGAGATGCAAGTATAGCCATTAGTGATAATCACTTTTGACACAATTCAATCAACAATACACTGAGTCATCAGTTGGAATAAAGGCAAAAGGATCGGTTCATTGTTTTAAATTATTGAGTTATGTGGAAGAAGCTAAGGAAGATCAATCTGTGCTTGAAAAGGGCAGAAGAAAAACAGGAATGGGAAAAAAAAAGCTAGTTTTAAAAGCCATGAACAAACTGTGAAGAAACACTGTACAGAACAAACTAATGGACACCTGAATGGAGGTTGAGGGGCAACCTGATAGAAATCTACAAGATTATGAGAGGCATGGACAGAGTGGATAGTCAGAAGCTTTTTCCCAGGGTGAAAGAGCCAATTACTAGGAGGCACAGGTTTAAGGTGCAAGGGGCAAGGTTTAAAGGAGATGTACAAGGCAGGTTTTATTTTTACACAGAGGGTGATGGGTGCCTGGAACTCGTTGCTGGGGGAAGTAGTGGAAGCAGATATGGTAGTGACTTTTAAGGGGCGTCTTGACAAATACATGAACAGGATGGGAATAGAGGGATATGATCCCCAGAAGGGTAGGGAGTTTTAGTTCCATCGGGCAACATGGTCAGTGTAGGCTTGGAGGGCCGAAGGGCCTGCTCCTGTGCTGTAATTTTCCTTTGTTGTTTGTTTTTTGATTATAAACTGGTTAACTGGATGGAAGGTAAAGGGTGATTTCATCAAATCATAGAATCCCTACAGTGCAGAAGGAAGCCATTCGGTCCATTGAATCTGCACCAACTCTCCAACCAAGCATCTTAACCAGGCCCTATCTCCATAACCCCACATATTTACACCACTAACTCCCCTAACCAATATGTCTTGGGACACTAAGAGGGCAATTTAGCACGGCCAATCCGCCTAACCTGCACGTCTTTGGGCTGTGGGAGGAAACCGGAGCACCTGGAGGAAACCCACACAGACATGGGGAGAGTGTGCAAACTCCACACAGTCACCCAAGGCTGGAATTGAACCCAGGACCCAGGCACTGTGGGAAGCACTGTGTTACCGTGCTGCCCTTTTAGATTCTGTTAGTATCTCCACATTTTATCAAAACAATATTATACTTAGCAATTTTTTTAAATAAAATTTCAGTGTTATCACTGTCATAGCCACTGTCCAGTAGGGTGTTCTTCCCAACTAGCTGCTACAGCAGTATAAAATACAGTGGGTATTTGTTTCAAGATTCTGAATGTTTATTCCCCAGTCTGCCCATGTATTTGGTCCATTAGTTTCAAAGCAACAACTGATTCAACATCTGACCAAAATTCCTATGTACAAGAATTTAACTCACTCAGAACCCATCCAGTGGCTCCTTCCACTTACAATGCCATCCTTCCTCTGAGCTTCAAGGACTGGAATGTTCTCATGCCGGCTGCCCTGTTAATAGGCCTGAAGGTGAGATGGGAATGGTGAAGCCACTTTGATGTTCTGTGGAACCCAATGCCGCATTTTATGAGAATCAGGCAGCTCCCTTGTTGCCATCAGCATTGACGTCCTTCCTCATTGAGGACAGTCACCTGTCCTCGCCAATTGGAGGGCCAGCGGCTTGGCAGCCTCAGCAGTGCCACGAGGAGCGGTGGTCACTGCAGGAACTGCACCTGAAAAAAGAAGACACTCTTCCAGCCAGGTAAATAGGGTCAGAGGACACTGGGGACAGTCAAGCAGGCCCTGGTGAGGAGGCTGATGAATTGGTGAGGGCAGGCGACTGTCCAGGGGGAAGACACCATTGCTGCCTGGCTTGGGAGGGGAGAAGAGGGGCACCATGAGCCATAGAGTGCCCAAAAGGAGGTGCCCCTCCCAAATGTGCTGTTGCTACTTATCACTGCTGAAATGATGGATGCTCCACTTCCCACATTCCCTTATTTTGCAGGCCCCTACCTCAGCTCACTCCAGGGAGGCAGTAACATTCAAAGCACTCATCATTTTGAATTGGGTGTATTTTATAGGGCGGAATATTCCAGCTGTTCCCATCAGCGGGATATTCCAGCACCACCGACAGTGACTCCCCAGACCCGGCGTTGGGTTCCACAGCAATCCAGGATGCAAACAGTGGGAAACCTCATTGACAGCGACAGAATCAGGCTGCCTCCACCACCACAAACACGGCGTGGGGGAGAGGTTGGAGAGCCCTGCCAACTGTACATTACACATTGCGGGAAGACTTTGCAGACAACAATAGCCATCTCTTGCCATCATGGTCAGTGACATTAATCCTGATTCAGCTTCTGCCCCACCCCCCCATCTGCACCTGATGGGAACAAGGGTTCATGGGGTGGAAGGTGGTGACAGTTAAAATGTGCAGAATGACTGACCTCATCCAATCCTACTGCCTTCCCAACTAACCCGAATATTAAAACATTCTTGCAATGTCCAGGATTGTTACAGAGATATTGATTTTATTTTCTCATTTTTTGTTTTTATTCCAATTCAATCCAGTCAAGTCCAATTCAGAGTCTCAACATGTTGAGACATTCCTGATCCAAGCTGACAAGACAGGGCTCTCACCTCCTGTCTTGGGATTGATCTACATGATCCAAGTTGATTGGAGTAGATATAGCTCCTCCTCCAAGGCTTGATCTCATTTGCATCTTAGCCAAAAGGCCGAGATGCTGCTTTTAAAAATTGCTCCAAATGAAGCTAAAATGTAACCTAATGACTTCAACCAAGCACAGAACGTCGATGCTACACTTGATCTTAGCCAAAAGGCTAAGAAGCGATTTTATTTTCTCATGAGCATGGATAAAAATTCAAACTGTGGAAGTTAAGTTTAAACCTTTTTTGCAAACTGCAGAGTAGAAGAGACAGTATTCAAGCAGCCAGGTCTTGGGCAGTCAACTTTCTGTCAAAACCAGGCAGGCCTGGGACAGCCTGGCCAGATGCTAATGGCCACATTGGTTCAGAATGAACCATTGTTCACACCTCCAGTGAACCTGCTTTGTTAGAAGAATGTGACGCAGACTTGGAGGCACTCAGCTCAGTAGTAGGCCAGAGGCATAGCCTGACAAGGACACTTGAAGGAGCAAAACTCCGAAAGCTTGTGCTATCAGACAAACCTGTTGGACTTTAACCTGATGTTGTGAGACTTCTTACAGTCAACTTCAACTGCATTTGACAGTTGAAGGTTCAAAACCCATATTCTGCGACCTCCAAACATGGGAAGTAGGCACCTCATTGGGTCTTCCTACCCCCGGCCAATTGGAAACAGGCCACAGACTCTTCAAGAAGGGTGTGAAGAGGGGGATAAAAGGGGAACCCAGGAGCCCCAGCTCTCTCTGCTTTTGCACCTTTCTGAAAAGTCCGCCCTCCCCTTCCCACCAAAATCAGTATCATGCTCAGGGACATAACACAACTCGACTGAATAAATGAGCATGGAAATAACTTTGCAGTTCAGGAGCGCAGGAAGCCAGCAGCTGTATCTATGTTTGCTCTGGAGTTCAATGATACTTTTGAAGCTTTTAGTTAATTCACTTGCATTATCCCTCAATAAATAACTTCGTGTGGAAAAAAAAAGAGATAATGAAGATTACTCAATTACAACAAGACTTCAATAATTTAATCTGAGCAAAGTAGCGCCTTCAGTTAAAATGAATTTCTGCCCCTCAGCTGTTATATTTTTGCGAAGTCAAGCTGTTCTATGCCTGGCCAAGATCAATACAGTCACAAAGATATATTCATATTTAAATAACTTCTAAATCAAAGCCAAACTGATACTATTAAAGCTCATAGTTTAATGATCTTTATTTAAAGTAAATTGAAACTATCATCAGTTAACATTGGGTGGCATGGTGACACAGTGGTTAGCACTGCTACCTCACAGCACCGGGGACCCGGGTTTATTTCCAGCCTCGGGTGACTGTCTTTGTGGAGTTTGTGCATTCGCCCTGTGTCTGTGTGGGTTTCCTCCGGGTGGTCCAGTTTCTTCCCACAGTCCGAAGATGTATGAGTTAGGTTGATTGGCCATGCTAAATTGCCCCTTAGTGTCCCACAATGTGTGGGATTAGTGGGGTAAATATATAGGGTTATGGGGATAGAGGCTGGGTGGGATTGTTGTCAGTGCAGGCTCAATGGGCTGAATGGCCTCCTTCTGCACTGGAGGAATTCTATGATTTAGTAAAATCAACTGAGGCAGATAAAAGCTACCCCATTTATACTCCAATTTCAGAATTAAAAATATTTATTTCTATTTTCTGAGGAATTCAGTAGGTTTGTTGGGAAATATTTCTATCATATAAAGCAACACGTTTTTGCGTGACTTGAAGGCAATGACCTGTAGCAGTTTCAAATCTGTTACATCAAATAAAAAATAACTATTTGGGCCATCACATCCACCTCATTAGACAAACCAGGAGATAGTTAAGCTCCTGAGGTAAAATGAACGGCCAAAAGGAAAGCTCCCAAACAGAAAAATGATGACAATAATTTTCTATTCCTAAGATTAAAGGATAAAAATTCCAAGATCTCTGTCAAAGACTGCAAAACGCATCAGAGACTCGGGGCTTTAGTTGGAATTTTGCCGCGCTGCCAGCCTCAGGAATCGGAGCAGATGAGGGGCAGACAACAGGAAGGTCTGCTGAACTCGGACAGGATTTTATGGTTTCAGAATGAGCGAGGCCGTAAAATCCCACAGGAGCCATTATGATGATCAAAAAGGAATAGGTTGTGGGCGGGATTCTCTGGCCGTTCACGCCAGTGGGATTCTCAGTTACTGGAGTTGGAAGATTGGTGAGTCCGCAGTGAATGGAGATTTGGCTGAGCGCCACATTCTGTGTCCTCTCTTGTCGTGGTGATGGGGAGTGAACTGGCGGTAAATTCTGGCCATTGGGCTCCTTGTACACAAAAAACAACATTTTGACTTTGGGTGACGGTGCAAAACAGATGATAACAGAGGGAAGCCACATTATGCATCGCTCATGTTTCCACAACCACAGGGAGGTATACAACTGACAGCTGACTAACAGCAGCCATTTCACAACATCGCACACTGTCAACATGATGCCCTGAGTGTTTTAAACAAGATTTTTCTCTCCACTTTTTAAGCAACTCCAAAGGAACGTCACACCTGGGAGGGGTGGGATTTTCCAGCCTCACCCATCCTGAAACCTGGAAATCCTGCCCGACCTTTCCACGTTCCACCCCTGGCCCGCGCCAATTCCCATGACCGATGGGATGATAAAATTCACCCCAGGGTGTCGGGATGTGGAGGGTGACAGTGGTGGTGATGCCAGAATCATCACTGCCTGTTAAGAATCAAATCGATTCTTAATCAGGATGATGACAGCCTGGGAGTTGATCACTCCTCCAGTTGCTGGAGTTGTAGACTTGGTGAGTCTTCAATGTGAAGAAAGGCGAGTGCAAAATATGTTAGCACAGTCAGTACAAAAGGAAATTGTAAGTACTTGCACATCCTCTACTCTGCAGCACATAGCAGCGCACGAGGGACAGTTATGTCCTATATTAAATTGGCTTAATATACAAAGAACTGCAATGTAACTGAAAAAGCTCAAATCACCCATCTTTAACTTTGATTGAAGAGACAAAGGACAATGCATTAGTTATTGAAACCACTTAAATTTCACAAGTTTATGCTATTGCTGACAAAATTGCTCTTAATTATCTCTGCAAGAGGTCATTACATTAACAGTCCAAGAATAGGTGTGTATATAACACAGCAGATGTATTATTATATATAATGAATACATGAAGCTTCACTGGCAATATGGGGCACTGCTGTGCATTTGACCATTTGGGCCTGATTCTCAGTGCACTACAATTTATGATAAAGAGAAATAGGAGACAGAGGGAGGCTCTCTAACTGAAATTATAAGAAAGTCTTCAACAACATATATTATATCCTTATATCTTGCCTTTAACATAATAAAACATCCCAACACACTTCACTGGAGCATTATAAAACAATATATAAGACTGAGGCACATAAACAGATATTAGGTACAGTAACCAAAAGCTTTTTCAAAGGGATAGATTTTAAGGAGGGTCTTAAAGCAGGAAAGTGAGTTAGAGAGGTGGAGGAAGGAAATTCCAGAGCTTTGGGCCTAGATAATTGAAGGCTTGACTACCAAAAGTGGAGTAAAAGCAAATTACTGTGGAAACCAAAAGTGAAAACGCTGGAAAATCTCAGCAGGTCTTCCAGCATCTGTAAGGAGAGAAAAGAGCTGACGTTTCAAGTCCAGATGACCCTTTGTCAAAGCTGTGGAATGATGCTCAAGAGGCCAGAATTAGAATAATACAAACATCTTGGGGAGTTGTAAAGCTAGGGGAGATGACACAGATGGGAAGCAGCAAGGCCATGGTGGGATTTGAAAATAAGGTTGAGAATTTTAACATCAGGAGGTTGTTGGACCACAAGCCAATGTAAGTCAGTAAGTGCAGGAGTCATAGGTGAACAGGACTTGGTAGGTGTTAAGATACAGGCAGCAAATTTCTGGATAACCTCAAGCTTGTGAAAAGTGGGGAGTAGGAAACTAGCCTGCAGGGTGATAAAATAGTCGAGTTTAAGAGGTAACAGCCCAAGTCTGCAAGAAACGATAAAAGGTCGTGAATGTAGCCCAATCCATCATGTAAACCAGCCTCCCATCCATTGACTCTGTCTACACTTCCCGCTGCCTCAGCAAAGCAGTCAGTATAATTAAGGACCCCTTGCACCCCTGACATTCCCTCTTCCACCTTTTTTCATCAGGAAAAAGATACATAAGTCTGAGGTTACTGACCAACCAATAGCTTTTTCACTGCTGCCAGCAGACTTTTGAATGGACTTACCTTGCACTAAACTGATCTTTCTCTATACCCTAGCTATGACTGTAACATTACATTCTGCACTGTCTCTTTTTCTTCTCTATGAACGGAATGCTTTGCCTGTAGAGCACGCAAGAAACAATACTTTTCACTGTACACTAAAGTAAAGCTTAAAGTTTATTTATTAATCACAAGTAAGGCTTACATTAATGACGTTACGGTGAAATTCCCCTAGTTGCCACTTCCCGACATCTGTTCGGGTCAATGCACCTAACCAGCACGTCTTTCAGAGTGTAGGAGAGAACCAGAGCACCCGGAGGAAACACACAGACACGGGGAGAACGTGCAAACCACACACAGACAGTGACCCAAGCCAGGAATCGAACCCAGGTCCCTGGCACTGTGAAGCAGCAGTGCTAATCACTGTGCCATCATGCTGCCCCATATAATGCATGTGGCAATAATGAATCAAATCAAATCAAAGTTATATATGAGGGTCTCAGCAGCAGATGTGCAGAGACAGGGGCAGGGTCGGGCAATATTACAGGTGTGGAAATAGGCAGTCTTAGCAATGGTACGAACATAAGATCAAAAATTCATTTCAGGGTCAAATGTGACACCTTTCTGGTAATGTTGCCAGGGGCTTAAGTAAGTGGACGAGAAATAGGAGAATTTCTGCAGAAGCTCACTACTCCTCTAGTGAGCACCACTCTCATATAAAACAGACACATGATAAATCTACTGACTTGGCCTGTTCAAATTGGATTCTTAAAGTTAGATTACCATTCCAAAGGTTAAATCCAAACTAGCGTTCTTTTCCCAAAGAAGCACGAATATTTAGTGCATTTAGCAGCCTAGTTTCTGCCATGGGTGCCAGTTTTATATATTAATAATGTTTATTTATCACACTTTCATATAGTGTGGTTGGCTGCAATTGCAATTGATTTTTTAGCAAAATGATGGAAATGGAAATTACTTTCATGTTTCCTATCGCACTATGCAATTTAGATAAGGGAAAACAGCAATTTCAGGTAGAGGCAATAGTACCTGAAGCACCATGACTGTAGGTATCAGCTAGAAGCTACATTTACATACCCTAACCAAACTTCCTCTCTGCTGGTTGGAGTCATACCTGGTACCTAGCAAGATGGTTATGGTTGTGGAGGGTCAGTCATCTCAGCTCCAGGACATCTCTGCAGGAGCCCCTCAGGGTAGTGTTCCAGACCCAACCATCTTCAGCTGCTTCATCAGTGACCTTCCTTCCATCATAAGGTCAGAAGTGGGGATGTTCGCCGATGATTGCACAAAGTTCAAAACCATTCGTGACTCCTCAGATACTGAAGTAGTCCAAATGTAACAAGATCTGGACAATATCCAGGCTGACAATTGGCATGTGACATTCGCACCACACAAACGCCAGGCAATACCATCACCAGGAAGAGACGCTCTAAACACCAACCCTTAACCATCACTGAATCCTCCACTGTTAACATCCTTGGGTTTACCATTGACCAGAAACTCAACTGAACTCACCATATAAACACAGTGGCTGCAAGATCAGGTCAGAGGCTAGGAATACTGTGGCAAGTAACTCACCTCTTGACTCCCCAAAGCTTATCCACCATCTACAAGGTGCAAGTCAGGAGCGTGATGGAATATTCCCCACTTGCCTGGATGGGTGCAACTCCATCAACACTCAAGAAGCTTGGCACCATCCAGGATGAAGCAGCCCGCTTGATTGGCATCACATCTACAAACATTCACTCCCTCCACCACTGACGCTCAGTAGCAGCAGTGTATGTTATCTGCAAGATACACTGCAACAATTCACCAAAGATCCTTAGACAGCACCCTCCAAACCCACAACCCCTTCCACCTAGAAGGACAAGGGCAGCAGATAAGTGGGAACACCATCTTGTGCAAGTTCCACTTCAAGCCACTCACCATCCTGACTTAGAAATATATCGCCGTTCCTTCACAGTCGCAGGGTCAAAATGCTGGAATTCCCTCCCTAACGGCATTGTGGGTCAACCCACAGAACACGGACTGCAGCGATTCAAGAAGGCAGCTCACCACCACCTTCTCAAGGGCAACTAGGGATGGGCAATAAATGCTGGCCAACTAGTATCCCACAAATGAATTTTTTTTTAAATTGCCTATTTTTTTACTGAGCCATACCAGGTTGGTTTGACAACAGTTTTTAGAGGATGTTTAAAGCATCAATTGCTACATGATCGTTTCTGTTTATCCTTTCCTCATTTATCACAGCTGGGTATGACTGCTGCTCTGACCAAGACCGCAAGAAACTACAAAGGGCTGTGAATGTAGACCAATCCATCATGCAAACCAGCCTCCCATCCATTGACCCCCGTCTACACTACCCGCTGTCTCAGAAAAGCAGCCAGCATGATCAAGAACCGCACGCACCACAGACATACTCTCTTCCACCTTTTCCTTTGGGAAAAAGATACAAAAATCTTAGATTACATACCAAGTAATTCAACAACAGCTTCTCCCCTGCTGCATCAGGCTTTTGAATGGACCTACTTTATATTAAGTTGATCTTTCTCTACATCCTAGCTACGATTGCAACAGTACAACCTGCACTCGCCACTTTCCTTCTCCTCTATGTACTCAATGAGCAGTATGTTTTGTCTGTATAGCACTCAAGGAACAATTAAGAACATAAGAACATAAGAAATAGGAGCAGGAGTAGGCCATCTAGCCCTTCGAGCCTGCCCCGCCATTCAATAAGATCATGGCTGATCTGTTGTGGCTCAGTTCCACATTCCCGCCCTCTCCCCATAACCCTTAATCCCCTCTCTTATCAAGAACCCATCAACCCGCTTCTTAAAAATATTTAGCGAGGCAGCCTCCACCACTTCAACGGGCAGAGAATTCCAGAGATTCACCACCCTTTGAGTGAAGAAGTTCCTCCTCAACTCCGTTCTAAACCGCCTCCCCTTTATCTTGAGGCTGTGCCCCCTAGTCCTACTGTCTTTTTTGAGCGGGAAGAGTCTCTCCACCTCTATCCTATCCATCCCATTCATCATCTTATACGTCTCAATGAGATCTCCCCTCATTCTTCTAAACTCTAACGAGTACAAGCCTAGTTTATTCAGCCTCTCCTCATAGCTCAATCCCCTCAACTCTGGTATCAGCCTAGTAAACCTCCTCTGCACTCCCTCCAGGGCCAAAATATCCTTGCGCAGGTGCGGCGCCCAAAACTGCACACAGTACTCCAGCTGCGGCCTCACCAATGCCCTATACAGCTGCAGCAAGACCTCCATACTTTTATATTCAATCCCCCTCGCTATGAAGGCCAGCATCCCATTTGCCTTCCTGACCACCTGCTGCACCTGCAAGCTGGGTTTTTGCGACTCATGCACAAGGACCCCGAGGTCCCTCTGCACCGTCGCCTGCTGCAGTTTTTCGCCACGTAAGTAATAGTCCTTCCTACCATTCTTCCTACCAAAGTGGACCACCTCACACTTGCCAACATTAAATTCCATTTGCCATTTCCTGGCCCATTCGCCCAGCCTATCTAGATCCTTCTGCAGACTCTCCACACCCTCCGCACAATTTGCCTTTCCCCCAATCTTGGTGTCATCAGCAAATTTCGACACCCTGCACTCGGTTCCCTCCTCCAGATCATCTATATAAATGGTAAATAGCTGAGGCCCCAGCACCGACCCCTGGGGCACCCCACTAGTCACCAACTAGTCACCAATTCTTTTCACTGTATCCCAATACATGTGACAATTACAAATCAAATCAAATCTTATTGATTAGTCATTATCTTCAATCCCTCTGTCATTGTCGGCCTTTATGATGTGGAGATGCCAGCGTTGGACTGGGGTAAACACAGCTAGAAGTTTCACAACACCAGGTTAAAGTCCAACAGGTTTATTTGGCAGTAAAACCCACAAGCTTTCGGAATGGTCTTCCTTCGTCAAGTGAGTGGAGAGAACTCTCTTGGTTTTACTACCAAACAAACCGGTTGGACTTTAACCTGGTGCTGCGAAACTTGCTATTGTTGGCCTTTGACAGACCGACAATGTACCACAAGTTGCAATGTGGTAAAAGCTACCCTTGTATTACTCTTATTCTTTTACGCCATTGGATCATTCCAAGCCAAAGACGGGGCTTTGCCAGTACGGTGTATTGATCCATTAGATCAGACATTATGGTCGGAATTCTTCGGTGTTGCACACTTCACTACTGCTATCAGTGTTAACAGACAATTTGGCGCTCAGGCAAATCTCCATTCATGTCAAGGGACCTGGTAATCCCAGTCGTGGGCACAGTCAGAATTTCTCATCTCACCCAGTTTCTTTCCTAAAAATATACTTTATTCACAAGATAGATTGAAGACCATTCCAAATCATTTCAAAATGGTCGTTACGCAGCGTGCAATAATATTCAACTTCTCTCCGAGGATCTTCAGTTACAATTGTGATACGTGTGATTATTATTCACTGTGTTCATTGTTGGACATACAGACTGAGAGGTTCCACACAGCCTCCAGTGCACTCTTGATGCAAAAATCCGCTTGGGAAGTCAGAGGCGAGGTCAGTGGTACTTTTAATTGCTGGGGGTTCAAGCTGGAGAAAGTTTGGTCAGCTTTCTATCAGAAACAAATCCAAATCCCTGCTGATCCTTGGTAGCCCACATTGACCCCCCCACTTCATCTCCCATTTGCTTCTCCTCACTGTTCCTCTTCCTTCCAGATTTGGCAGATGAGGTTTGCGGAACGGCATTCCCCACTGGCCTTAGGCAGGATCTTACGAGCCTCGGGTGGGTGAGGCAGTAAAGTTTCGGCATACGTGCTGTCTGGATTTTCCCTCATGATTGAGTATGTCAAGCTGCCTCCAAATCCTCTTCAGGAGAAGATAAGAAAGTCGCGTTATTGTAGTTTTAAGATGCAAATGTTTTGTAGCAGAGGCGAGAATAATATATTGGGGTGAATTTTATAGCGAAGGGATCATATTCTTCCGACTGGTCCAAGAGTCAGCCAGCACCACACCAACTTTGAATCTGACTGCCCCGTTTGCAGTGATCATAACAAGGTAAGAATGGGACTTCTGCCCCTCAGCTGTGCTCTGTCATTCAATATGAGAAAGGGTAACAATAAGACAAATAAAAAGAGGATCATTGCAAGCAGAGGCAGCATGTCTCCAAATGCTCATTTTCACTGATTCTGGATCAAAATGCATCAAACTTGAGCAGCTTCTTCAAATCTATGTGCTCCCTACTATCTCATTCACAGTGGTTGTGACAACCTTCTCCTGAAAATATATGGAAAATAACCAAATATTCCAAATTAACAATGCACATAGATAGATTCCAGTTCATATGGTTGCATTGCAGAGGAATGGACATGTAGATTCTGGTGGTAGCTACAGTTCTCAATATAACTTTCAAAATATTACAAGTCGTGTATGGCCCCCCAAGCAAGATGTGCTCCGTAGTTTCGCTGTAATCAATGAAGATAGAACAGGGGTCTGATGAATGGTCATCAATTGGAAATGTTAATTCTGTTTCCCTCTCTAAAGATTCAACCAAACCTGTTGACTTTATCCAACATCTCTAACACCTCAAGGTTACAGGCCAAGTGCTGGTAAATGGGATTAGGTGGGAGGTCTGATGTTTCTCACGTGTTAGTGCTGACTCGATGGGCCGAAGGGCCTCTTCTGCACTGTATGATTTTATGACTTTGTTCTTGTAGAAGAGGAGAAAATGTTTCCCACCTAGTGTCGTAGAGCAATACTGATTTATTAGTGTCACATGTATTAGTAAACATGTGCAAAGTATTGGTCCTTGCATGCTATACAGACAAAACTGTTCATAGCGAAGAAAGCAAGAGAGTGCAGAATGAATGTTACGGTCTTAAAGAGTTAGAGTGAAGTTTTAGAAGCATAGAATGAGAGTAAGAGATAGAATTAGAAGGTATGCTGGGCACAGCTTGCAGGAAGTCTCCTCACTCCGGCTCCATCTTGAAATTCATTGAAATGTGAAAATAGAGCACAGAAACAGGCCCCTTGGCCCAATTGGTCCATGCTGACCATGGTGGCCTCCAAGCTAGTCCCAATTGCCCACATTTGGCCCATATCCCTCTAATTCTTTCCCATCCATGTACTGATACCTGCATACCTGATAACATGCCGTTCACAATTTTTAATTGGTGTCACTAAAAACAGCAGCCAAAAGACAATAACGTCTTGAAAGATGGAAGCACTTGCTTTTGGATTTACGTTTATTGGAGAATCTCTGTTATTTGCCCAAGGCTTTCTTCATCCAAGCCATTTATATCTCAGCTTTGACAGGGGGATATTCTAATGCTACAAATAGGACCATCCACCCTTGCATCGTCTCCTGCACATGGACCACTTAGGCATTCTCTGTGGCTGCGTGAGTTTGGCCTTTCCCAAATGGCAGGCATTTTTAATTCCAACCAATGGCATTATCATTTCTAAAGCTCATCGGTTCACCACTAAAAGCAGAGATTTTCCCACAGCTAAACTGTAGCAGGGTTAAAAGAGCTCTTAAAGTCATTGTGGATTTCCCAGCCAACGTCCACCCACGCACCTCAACTCCCTTTCCCAAGCTGATTGTGCTGCCCATTCCACTTCATGCACAAGTTTTTGTGCCAAATGAAATTAGGTCGAGTGTCTAGCTTTCAAAATTCAGTTCCTGCCCGTGCATCCTAACTTTGTTTGCATTTCAATTTTGGGGGTCATCTCTCCCTAAATTCAATCACACGTTTCATCAATTCAAAATAAAAATATTAACCTTTTAAGAAATTCTAACCGTGTAACAGACGACATGCGGTGTGAAATTTTAACTTGAGATACGCATTAACATCTGGATTGTTATAATTCTCATGATATAACAGCCACACAACGTCAAATATTTTGCTATCATTAGCTTCGCAATAAGGAAAGAGTTTGCATTAAGTGACATTAACAGCTACAAATCATGCAAATCTGGCAACTTTGATCTTGCTCACATTTGATACTTCACATCTCTAAAGACGCTGGTTGGGGGAGCAGTGCTTTTGTCACTGTACATGGAATCCAGAGACCCAAAGAAATGCTCTGGGGACCCGGGTTTGAATCCCACCATGACAGATGGTGAAATTTGAAGTATGGACAAGATTCTCCAGCCTCCCAGCCACGTTCTTCCCACTGGAACATTGTTTGTGGGCAGTGGGATTCTCTGGAATTCACACTGATGTCACCCCATGCTGGTGGGAAACCCACAAGTAAGAGTATGCTGCCGGAGAACCAATGTGAGCAGCCATGGAATTCCGGCTTCCAATCTTAGGTGGGCTGTCCCTAATGCACACAGGGACATCCTCCAAAGGATGTACCCACCTTTCCATTTTGGCTTCTCACTCTTGCCCATCTTCCACTGCCCAGCATAAATGGGACATAATTGACAATTTCGGGGCTCAAATATACTTAAGGATAGACAGGTTGGTGGGCACCTCGCCAAGCCCCTGTATTATGAGGACCAGGTCAGGAGGGTGAGCAAGAAAGTGGTGGACCACCCATCATGTCATCATTTTATTACATGGCCCTATCCGCTAAAAGTATGTCGGGGGAAGCTGCAAAATCCAGCCTTTGATCTTGATGATATGTAAAAAATACTTGGAAGGCGATAAAAGTGTAAAAGTTGCCTAACTGTCTTATACAGTCTCAAGAAATGTATTAATTATTATATATCTCTCTCTCTCTTTCTCTCTCCTTCTTTCTCACTCTACAAACCTTGGGAAAGATTCTATTGCAATCTGCTGAGTTGACATACACAGAACGGCATAGGCCTGGTACCTTTACCAGTGAAATTACTCTAACACAGATTCCATGAAATTCCTAAGCCTGAAAAGATGGTACCTCATAAAACACAGCTCCTGCTCTGCCCAAGACTGCAAAAAACTAGCCCAGTTCATCACACAAAGCAGCCTCCCAACCATTAACTCTGTCTATAATTCCCGCTGCCTTGGGAACACAGCCAGCATAATTAAGGACCCCATGCACCCCAGCTATACTTTCTTCCAACTTCTCCCTTCAAGGAAAAGATACTAAAATCTGAGGTCACGTACCAACTGACTCAAGGACAGTTTCTTCCCTGCTTCCATCAGACTTTTAAATGGACTTACCTCGCACTTAGTTGATCTTTCTCTACACCCTAGCTATGACTGTAACACTACATTCTGCACTCTCCCCTTTAATTCCCTATGAATAGTATGCTTTTTCTGTATAGCATACAAGGAACAAAGTTTTTCACTGTATGCTAATGCATGCGACAATAATAAATCAAAACCAACTGTCTGAGTAAAGGTTAAACATGTTGTCCTAGCAAGTGATAAGCATGAGATTACATTCAGATGGGAACAAGAGGATCTACCTTGCTAAATAAACAATTGAATAAATAATTGACGTAGGACATTAACCATAGGATTGAGGAATATAGATGATCTCTCTGGAGGGAAACGATAAATTTGAATGAAAATAACTTTTTGAGCCTCTGGCCTAATACTTTACTTAGCTCAAGAAAACTGGAAGCAGAAGAAACTGCCACTGCCATCTACAGAGATTAGCATAATTCTCCTTCACCCATCCATTTGTCCAAACAGGATATTTAAACCATTCTGAGGAGACTACTACCACCTGCTACAGAGATCGGCAACCCCTGCTTTATGGTGGAGGTTCCCGTCCGCACATTCCCCACCACACTATTTCAGCCTGTCCATAGATGCTGAGAGAAACTGGGTCATGATAACATGAATTGCATTCCCCATTCACGAGTCTTGGGGCAGCGAGCAGCAGAATCCGGGTTTCTCCTATTCCAGAAACTAAAGACAGTCGCTCACCGATCACCTGGGAAGGAGGTGGAGTCCCTAACTGCCCCCTCACCAATAAATTCAATATCAGGGGAAGACATTAAATTCTGCCCTTTATTTCCTAAAGGGAAAAATTCTGCATAAGTGCTTCAAGTCTCCAAAAACAATGAGACAAAACCAGGAAATATTCATCCATCCTCAAATCTTGACTTCAATTCTGATCAATTCCTTCTTGTAAATAATTGCATTATTTCCCTACTGCTGGAGATACAGGAGCCAATAATGCCCATGGAGTAGGCATTTAGAACATAGAAAAACTACAGCACAAACAGGCCCTTCGGCCCACAAGTTGCGCCAAACATGTCCCTACCTACTAGGCTTACCTATAACCCTCTATCTTACTAAGTCCCGTGTACTTATTCAAAAGTCTCCTAAAAGACCCTATCGAATCTGCAATCATAGATTCCTGAAATCGATAGAGCAGGTGAATGAGAATAAGTTAAGTAGTCATAAGGGACACGTGCTTTTATCAGTTGTACATAGGGTATAAGAGCAAGGAGGTAATGTTGGAGCTGTATAGAGCATTGGTTAGGCCATAGCTAGAGTTGTGTATGCAGTTCTGGTCACCTCATTATAGGAAAGATGTGAATGCACTAGAGGGATGCAGAAGATGTTCACTAGGATGTTGCCTGGAAGGGAGCATTTCAGCTATAAGGAGAGACTAGATAGACTTGGATTATTTTTAGACCAGAGAAAGCTGAGGGATGACATGAATGTGATGTTTGAGATTGAGGGATATGGACAGGGTGAACAGAAAACAGCTGTTCCCCTTGGTTGAGGGGTCAATCACAAGGGGACATAGTTTTAGGGCAAGCTGCAGGATATTCAGAGGGGATTTCAGAAGAATAATTCACTCAGGAGGTGGCATGAATCTGGAATGCACTAACTTGGAAGGTAGTGAAGGCCAGAAACATTACAACCTTGGATGAGCACTTGAAATACCATAACATTCAAGGATATGGGACAAGTACAGAAAATAGGATTAGCACGCCTTTAGTGGTAGTCATCGTCGATGCAGACTTGATGGGCCAATAGGCCGTTTCTGTGCTGTGTGCCTCTAAGACTCTATGTGTATTCAGCAAGCGATGCTTGACAACAGAGAGGTTTCAAATTCTTTGAGGAGGTAATGAAGAAATTAGACAAAGGAGAGCCAGTGGACGTGATTCATTTGGATTTCCAGAAAGCCTTTGACAAGGTACCTTACATGAGGCTGCTAAATGAAGTGGGGAGGTGAGAATAGATGGAACCTGGGAATAAAATATAATTAGCAATTTTGGGAAACGTCAGGGCATTTTAACTCGAGCCAAGGAACAGAGCTCAGCAAGGAATCTCACTGAAACAACTGATTTTACACATTGACCCACTTCTTTACTGTATACTAGAGAACTGTACAACTAAAAGTATTTATAGTGACCAACTATCCTTAAACGAGAGTGTTTTACATTTCCTAATGTCTGGAGTGGCCATGCTGTGTCCCTAGTTAACTTTCCATCTGGATGATAGAATTGGAAAGGAGCAGACAAATTGTGATCCCCTTCAGATTTACTCTCTGATACAAATGAGGCAAAGAGACATGATGTTACCCACCTGCTTCTGCTCCATACACAACAAAGCTCCAATCAACTTCAAATGAATTGGTGGTTGAATTGGTGACCCATGCTGAGATCTTTTGAAAAATTGATGAAGGTGATAGAAGAGGGGGAATGGTAAATACAATTCATAACTATTGGTTACCATTAACAACATTGATCATTCTCGAAAGGGGGACAAAAGATTAGTGGGATTTATTAAATTTAAGGAGGGTACTCAAAATGGAGGGGAGCAGACATCTGGTAATCATAACATCTTGAGCTCTGACGAAGGATCATCCAGACTCGTAATGTTCTCTCTCCAGATGCTGCCAGACCTGCTGAGATGTTTCAGAATTTTCTGTTTCAGATTCCAGCATCCACAGCCATTTGCTTTCATTGCAAGTCTTTTGTTTCGTTATCTTGTAAACATTGGTGATAGAACGCAACCTGACTTTTCCAGGGATCATGAGAGTCCTGCTGTGTAAGGTATGAGTGTGATTGGCCAGAGCCAATTCATTCATTTTGAATGAAGCAGTTTGAATGCAGGACAATGGAACTGGACACAGGCCATACAGAAAGGCAGGAGCAGTCGCAAAGGCAGGGTGTGTAGCCCCATGATTGATTAACTGACAGTACAGACGGTCAGTGATCGGTTTCTGTAAATGTCTGTGACACAATGCCATATGACCATTGAGTCTGTGCATCAGTTTGCCTGGTATATGAGCCTGCCTTGCCATTGTTCAAAGTCTTGTCTGATCTATTGCGGAAAATTGGAAGGATTTGATTTGATTTATTATTGTCACGTATTAACATAGTGAGAAGTATTCTTTCTTGTGTGCTATACAGACAAAGCATACTGTTCATAGAGAAGGAAACAAGAGAGTGCAAAATGTAGTGACACAATCATAGCTAGGGTGTAGAGAAAGATCAACTTAATGCGAAGTAGACCCATTCAAAAGTCTGATGGCAGCAGAGAAGAAACTGTTCTTGAGTCAGTTGGTATGTGACCTCAGACTTCTGTATTTTTTTTCCCGACGGAAGAAGGTGGAAGAAAGAATGTCCAAGGTATGTGGAATCCTTAATTATGCTGGCTGCTTTTCCAAGGTAGCAGGGAGTGTAGACAGAGTCAGTAGATCGAGGCTGGTTTGCATGATGGATTGGGCTGCATTCACGACCTTTCGTAGTTTCTGGCCTCCTAGACAGAGCAGGAGCTATACCAGGCTGTGATACAACTAGAAAGAATGCTTTCTATAGTGCATCTGTAGAAGTTGGTGAGAGTCGAACTCCAAGAAATTTGCCCCTTCAACCTCCAAAGACATTTAGGGGAATATTGTAACCCGCTGTAATAAACTTCCAAGAATTACTGTGTAGAGTAAAGACTCACAAAGATTCTTTCATATCTTTTCAATATACATATCTGATATTAAGTTGATCCTTCTCTACATCCTAGTTATGCCTGTAAGACTACATGCTGCACCCTTTCCTTTCCTTCTCCCGATGTGCTCTACGAACAGTATGCTTTCTCTTATAGCACACAAGAAACAATACTCTTCATTATATGCCAATACATGTGACAACAATAAATCAAATCAAATCGCATCATTCATCCACAAGAACTTCAGAAAAAGAATAGCACTCAAGACATTTCCCCCCACTCTCTGCAGTCCTTTCCCCACCCCTTCTCCTATGTAGTTGATGACTGGATGAAACTAGACAGATGTTTCACCTGACAATCCCGTATCCTGGAAGTTAGTGCAGTTCTAATCTTGCAAATTGAAGGCACTCTGTTGCAGCTAACTTGATGCCGCAGTTGACCTAACAAGTTTGAAGAAATGTAAGTGGGCATGCTGTCAATCAGCCAAGGTTTTGGTTGGAGCAGCACCATGAGTGCTTTTAGCACTTAAAACCAGACCTTAAGACAGACAGGGAGACAAAGGCTGTTGCTCCAGCTGCCACTCAATTCAAATATAGTCTATCAGCAATGAAGCTTCACACACAGTTTCATCATTCCATATCACAACATCGCCTGCAACTTTGCCCATGACACATGTAAGGTTAAACACAGAGTTAACCACTTTCTGCCGTACCAGGAGCTGGGTATGGGTTTTCTCACATGACAGGACTCTCTAAATCCCAACTGCTTACACTGGGGAGGCGATGGCCTAGTGGTATTATCACTAGACTATTAATTCAGGAACTCAGCTAATGTTCTGGGGACCCGGGTTTGAATCCTACCACGGCAGATAGTGGAATTTGAATTTAATAAAAAATATCTGGAATTAAGAATCTACTGATAACTGAAATTATTGTTCATGGCCAGAAAAACCCATCTCATTTACTGATGTCCTTTCATGAAGGAAATCTGATGTCCTTACCTGGTCTGGCCTACATGTGACTCCAGAGCCACAGCAATGGGTGAAAATCTGGCCACATCTTTGTCACATGTTGACAATAAATCAATTCGTTGAAGGTAAATTATTCCACTGCCAGTCAATTATGCTACCTTGCAAAATCCTGTGTAGAAAGCAACATGCCTCAAAACTATTTCATAGAGAGCACTTCTTAATTCAACAGCCAAAGAACAATCAGATATTGGACAATTTCTTGACTTGCCTATTATTATTTTCTTGTCCCTTATTTTGATCTCCTCCCAGGCCTTTCAGCCTAGGCTAAAGCTGGTATTATAGATGCCTTTGGAGCCTTTTTAAGTATAAGCCTATTTTAATTCTCTGCTGGTTCCCATTTTCCATTCTCTGGGAGTGGCAAATTATCAAAAGCTGTCTTATCCCACACCAGGCGCTACCCTTCACCACCCCCTCCCCTCCACCCCGCTCCCAACCAACCTCTCACCCTGTTCATTGCTGGCCAATGTTCCCCACTTTAAAATTCTCATCCTGTACCTAAACGCTTATCATCCCTGCCTCAGTAACCACAACCAATTTTAACATCTCTGAACTTCAGGTCGATAACTTGAGAGGTTGCTTTGCTTCTGTAACTGCCTTACTTGATTGTTTTTAGAATAAATCAATTAGCTGAGGTAAATCATTCCACTGTCAGCCAATTGCGATACCTTGGAAAATCCTGTGTGGAAAGAAACATACCTCATAACTATTTCATAGGCAGCACCTCTTAATTCAACAGCCAAACAACAATCAGATATTGGGCAGTTTCTTGACTTGCCTACGTCACTCTGTTGTGATTTTCCTTTCCCCTATTTTGATCTTCTCCCCCCACTTTTAGCCCAAGCTAAAGCTATGGCTATAGACACCTTTGGAGCCATTTTAAGTACAAGCCTATTCAAAAGCAAAAGCACCCAACTCATAATATCCCTTCAGTGCAGAAGAGACTATTCAGCCCATCAAGTGTGTACCGACTCTGACAGATTATTTTACCCAGGCCCTTTCCCCCACCCTATCCCTGTGATGCCATACGTTGATGTGGAGATGCCAGCGTTGGACTGGGGTAAAACAGAGATAAATCCCACAACACCAGTTTAAAGACCAAATGGGTTTATTTGTAGCAACAGCCACCTGACAAAGGGACAGGCTGTCCCGAAAGCTTGAGGCTTTTGCTACAAATAAACCCGTTTGGACTTTAAACTGGAGTTGTGCCATTTATCTCTGTTATGCCATACATTAACCATGTCTATTCCCTACACATCTTGGGACAGTAAAAGGACAACTCAGCATGACTAATCCACCAAATCTGCACATCTTTGGACTGTGGGAGGAAACTGGAGCATTGGGAGGAAATCCACGCAGACACGGGGAAACATGCAAACTCCACACAGTCATCCAAGGCTGGAATCAAACCCAGGTCTCCGGCACTGTGAGGCAGCAGTGCTAACCATTATGCCACCACTCGTCCAATCCAACCAACTTGATAATCTTTTAAGTGTGTTAGGTAGCTTGTAAATTAAAAATTCAGACTACTTTACAGCTCTTGATGAAACATTTAGTTCAACCCTGTGGAAACAAACTGCAAATTTGCACAGGACAAACTGCTCATATCAGTGCCATTGGCTAGAGTTAGCTTATTGGTTTAAAGTGGGAAGAGTATTAGTGTTATTGATCCAATATTACTGTTCCTAGTAATATTACTGTTACTACAATTTATGTCTGCTCACATGGTAGCAGTAACAACACAGGACACTGGGAATCTTCCCCAAATCTAATGATGGGAGAGGACTTAATGGGAGGAAAATCAAATGGGTTTCTTTAACAGCACACTATATACTCAAGCAATTCAGCGTGCTGAGGGGCAGACATAGGACATTCTCCACTAAAATATATTAACTAGAGTGATTTACGTCACCTGCTAAAATTAGGACATAGCAGCCGATTGCAGTCTTGATAAAGATGAAGGTATAGCAGTCAGTTCTCAGGAGAGTTGCAACACCAGAAACATGTGTGTAATTTCTTACCACCCAGTTTTAAAGAAGGAATTCAGATACTACCTGCATTACCTGTTAATATGACTATCTGTTTACTTAGGCTCATTGGGGTGGCACGGTGGCACAGTGGTTAGCGCTGCTGCTTCACAACGCCAGGGACCCGGGTTCCATTCCTGACTTTGGGTCACTAGCTGTGTGGAGTTTGTACATTCTCCCCGTGACTGCATGGATTCCTTCTGGGTGCTCCGGTTTCCTCCCACAGTCTGAAAGATGTGCTGATTAGGTGCATTGGCCATGCTAAATTCTCCCTCAGTGTATCTGCACAAGCGCCAGAGTATTGCGACTAGGGGATTCTCACAGTAACAACTGCAATGTTAATATAAACCTACTTGTGACACTAATGAATAAACTTTAAACTGGTAGCACTCTGGCCTCTGTGTCATAAGGTTATAGGTTCAACCACCCCACTCCTCCCCCCACTCTAGCGCTTATGCACATAATCCAATATTAGAACATAAGAACATAAGAAATAGGAGCAGGAGTAGGCCATCTAGCCCTTCGAGCCTGCCCTGCCATTCAATAAGATCATGGCTGATCTGTCGTGGCTCAGTTCCACTTTCCCGCCCTCTCCCCATAACCCTTAATCCCCTCTCTTATCAAAAACCCATCAACCCGCGTCTTAAAAATATTTAGCAAGGCAGCCTCCACCACTTCAACGGGCAGAGAATTCCAGAGATTCACCACCCTTTGAGTGAAGAAGTTCCTCCTCAACTCCGTTCTAAACCGCCCCCCCTTTATCCTGAGGCTGTGCCCCCTAGACTTACTGTCTTTTTTGAGCGGGAAGAGTCTCTCCACCTCTATCCTATCCATCCCATTCATCATCTCATACGTCTCAATGAGATCTCCCCTCATTCTTCTAAACTCCAACGAGTACAAGCCTAGTTTATTCAGCCTCTCCTCATAGCTCAACCCCCTCAACTCCGGTATCAGCCTAGTAAACCTCCTCTGCACTCCCTCCAAGGCCAAAATATCTTTGCGCAGGTGCGGCACCCAAAACTGCACACAGTACTCCAGCTGCGGCCTCACCAATGCCCTATACAGCTGCAGCAAGACCTCCCTACTTTTATATTCAATCCCCCTCGCTATGAAGGCCAGCATCCCATTCGCTTCCTGACCACCTGCTGCACCTGCAAGCTGGGTTTTTGCGACTCATGCACAAGGACCCCGAGGTCCCTCTGCACCATCGCCTGCTGCAGTTTTTCACCCCGTAAGTAATAATCCTTCCTACCATTATTCCTACTAAAGTGGACCACCTCGCACTTGCCAACATTAAATTCCATTTGCCATTTCCTGGCCCATTCGCCCAGCCTATCTAGATCCTTCTGCAGACTCTCCACACCCTCCGCACAATTTGCCGTTCCCCCAATCTTGGTGTCATCAGCAAATTTCGACACCCTACACTCGGTTCCCTCCTCCAGATCATCTATATAAATGGTAAAAAGCTGAGGCCCCAGCACCGACCCCTGGGGCACTCCACTAGTCACCATCCGCCAATCCGAATAGCACCCGTTGACCCCCACTCTCTGCCTCCTATTTGACAACCAATCCTCTATCCACGCTAACACCCTACCCCCAGCTCCATGTCCCTCGACCTTCTGCAATAACCTCTTGTGAGGTACTTTGTCAAACGCCTTCTGAAAATCTAGAAAGACCACATCCACCGGCTCTCCTCTATCCACCGCCCTAGACACATCCTCATAGAACTCCAGTAAATTTGTCAGACACGACTTCCCTTTAGCGAAACCGTGCTGCATCTGCTCTATCAAGCAATTCCCTTCAAGATGCCTTATTACCAGGTTACTAGGCTGATGCTGGGGATGTCGGGATTGAGGTATGAGGAGAGATTGACTAGGTTAGGATTGTTTTCGCTGGAGTTCAGATGAATGAGGGGGGATCTAGTAGAGATTTATTAAATTCTAAGAGGATTATGCAGGGAGGATGTTCCTGATGGTGGGGGAGTCGAGAACCAGGGGTCACAGTCTGAGGATTCAGAGTAGATCATTTAGGACGGAGGTGAGGAGACATTTCTTCACCCAATTGCAGTGTTAATGTAAGCCTACTTGTGACACTAACAAATAAACTTTAAATTGAATGGTGAAGCCGACTGGATGGGCTGAATGGCCTAATTCTGCTTCTATGTCTTATGGTTTAGGAGCATTATTGCAACTGAAAGCAGGAGTCCAGCAAATTGTTAAGATTCTCAAAAAACATGGTTTGCAGTGCCCCTCGAAGATGCACATGCTCTAGCAATGTATTACCTTTTTTTAACTAAGACATGTACATACAAGTCATCATTTCAATCCTTCAGTGATATATCCATTAAATTCTTCACAATTTCCCCACAAAGAAAACTTCTATCAAAGTATATTTTCTCGCCCAATAATTATTGCAAGAATGGGTTGCACATTTTCATTCCCCTAAAACTGATAGATTGAGAACATATCTAAACGGTACTAATTTTTAGTGCTGCATTTAGAAAAATTCACCCTGATGTTACAACACCCGGCCAGATCAGTTCAAGAAAATTGGAAACGTTCGCCCACTTTCACCTTGGATTGCCATCTGTTTCCAAGACCTAACAGCAAGGCTGTAAATCTGCAGTATTATAATCCCCATCCCTGGTGATTATCACACGGCACAGCATTACTCAATAACACGGAGGTTTGGTGCCACAATCTAATTGAAGAAATGTGCAGTCTCGAAACTGTCGGTTATGAATGAAGCTGGATGCTTTTTTGATTGTGTGAGAAACACCACTTACCATTTGCCTGAATTACAGAGTAATGCTCAGCCTTGCAGTCTGGCCTAGATTTAGACTTTAATTCAATAGGATTTAGTGTGCTTGTTTAACTTGACAATTTATTTTTTAAAGTTTTTCTTTACAAATATGTATTCTGCAACCAACCAAATAGCCCATTTTGTATTAACCTGGGATCAGAAAACGTGCCATGTTGATAGTACGAAGCTTTGACAACAAGCAAACTTAATATGATATTGTGAAGTAGCCACCAACTATAAGAGAAAGTACCTCAATTACCCTCAAATTGAAGAACAAGTAGTTAATAATCTAATAGTTAACTAGAGCCGGATTATATATATTTCTGCATTGTTTTCCTAATCTTCTTAAGTTTAATGACTTCAATCAGGCCATTTAGTTTGGCCTATTGGAATATGAACTCCCTGATTAAGAAGTCAATTGATAGACCAATAAGGGGTCTTTTCCTCATAATTAACTGGGAGTGTCAGTTCCTCTGGTACTCCTGAAGGTAGATTGCTGACTGATAGCATCTAAAATTGTAAATAAAGGGATCTTGGTGAAGGGACTTCAGCCTCTGAAGACGATGCTAGGATTAGAGTCTGAAATTTAAAAATGCTTTTCGCTGTATCCCAGTATATATAACAAAAATAAATCAAATCAAATCAACAGCTGTGAGAAAGGAGTCTGCAATATCTGGAATTGGTCCCTATCAAAAAACACTGTCCTTGACTGGTTCAGTGCTGGCCTAATGATTTGGACAAGGTGGTTAGTACTGCTACCTCACAGTGCCAAGGACTGGGTTCAATTCCGGCCTCGGGTGATTGTCTGTCTGTGTGGAGTTTGCATGTTCTCCCTGTGCCTGCATGGGTTTCCTCCCGTAGTCCAAAGACGTGCAAGATAGGTGGATTCCATGCTAAATTGGCCCTTAGTTCAGTGAGATTAACAGAGTAAATGGGGTTATGGGGCTAGGACCTGAGTGGGACTGTTATCAGTGCAGGCTTGATGAGAAAAATGATCTCTTTCTGCACTCTCGGTATTCTGTGGTTCTATGATTCTGTGACATTTGTGGAGGACTAAGGTAAAGAATTCATCTTAAAATAATCCATTATTTCATGTTTAAGGAAATGTGTACAAATGACTACAATTAATTAAGTTAATTCTTACAGCATTAGTGATCAATTAGCTATTGAGATAATACTTGCTTAAACCAACAGTTGCAGTTCGGGAGCTATTGTCCCAATGTGCCTTGGGATATCTGCACATTGCATCCGCTGGGAGATAGCCACACATGCACAGTTAGTCTTTTTATGCTCTTTAGGCCGAATACGCAGAAAGAAGTTAGACAGCATGAAACTGGAGGTCCTAAACTGGAGTGTTATTCGAGAGAAAGTGTCTCAGAGAGGGGGACTGGGGGAAGGTTCCAAACCAGAGATTGGACAGAAAGAGTTCCAAAAACAAGGTCCTAGGCAGGGACAAAGATAAAGATCAGAGATAATCCCATTGAATCAAGATAAATGACAGGAATGGAGAAAAAGGGTCTGAATTGAAGAAAAAGTGATGGGGAACTGACCTGAAGCAAAAAAGGCTTGCACTCTGAAAATCCAAGGAAGAAGCCAAGGTTTGGTGACTCCATTTGCTGTTGGCTGTAAGGTCAAAGGTTTTGTTTTGGACCAGTGGTATTCTGCTTGGCATGGCCAAAGATCTGAAAATGTGTTTCAAAGGTGAAGTATGATTGTACTCAGAAGTTCAGGAGAAAAAAAACTTAGAAGGCAAGACTGAAACCCTGGCTGTGGATTCTTGTTGACTTTTGGAAAAAAATTCCAAGGCGAGTTTTTGAAATGTGGAGATTGGAAACCTTCACGAGAAAGGCAAAGTTTCAGTGAGACCAGTTGAACCCGTGTGACAAGCATTAACGTTGGTTAGTGAGAAACCCACAGAATCTGCTTTGGTCACATCTGTCATTTACTTTGGAGCAGGGAGTATCTAACAGAGTTTGCCGTGGATTGACATGTACCCTAAATTGACAATTACCCTAAATATTAGAGTATAAGACAGATATGGTAAATTGTTTCATCTTTCCAAATTTGTACGTATCTATAAAAATACAGCTGGATTGAAGGAATAGTAAATATCTGAAACATTTTTTGCACGTTTGTATTGAGAATTTTGTCTCGTGTAATATAGTTGACTTTTCTTGTTTAATAAACGTTGAGATTTTCACAGTAACTTCATTGCAGTGGTAGTGTAAGCCTGCTTGTGACACTAATTAATAAACTTAAACATAAACTTTATCCTGTGTGTTAAAAGTCCATGAGCAAACTCCTGCAAAAATCCGTTCAGTAACTTTCCTTCATGGTTCCAAAAAAAAGTTGGGATCCATCAAGCCAAGTTTAATTCTGGGATCTGATTTGCCTAGTATTATCATCAGCTGGGATCGTAACAAAATGTGCCTCTTGGGGGATCAAAAATCTGAGAATTTAAGTGGGATCTCTGAACACTTAAAGAAGTACATGAAGGAAATGGACATTGGAACAGGATTGCTACAAATTTTATTACACTGGTTGGAACTCAAAAATGGCTAAGACAGTTACTTAGATGTTTCTAGGAGGGGAAGATGTAACCATAAATTATTTGAAATTTGTGAATAAGGCTACACTAAGATAATTAGCAGGTAAATTGTATGCTGAAATAATAGCAGGATTTTGTAAGGATGATATGATTAAAGTAATTACCCAGCATTTAGAATTAAAGGAAATAAACCTGAAATTGTACCATAGCCAGTCTTATCAAAAATTCCGTTGCAAATAAAGCAGATTGAGATTGAAAAAGAGGTGGAAAGTTCGAATGAGCGAAAGAAAAAAAAATCAAAATGAAAACTCAAATTGGAAAATAAGGAAAAGGGAAGAGAAAAAGGTTCAAGGAAATTGAAATGAAAAAGCTCAAATTTGGCCTCCAGAGAGAGATGGTCATAAAGGAGGAACGAGATAAGGAAAGAGACAGAGGATGGAATTATCCACGCCCGCCCCCCCCCCCACCCCCGGGGTTTTCCACTGCCGCCAAAGTCAATGAAGATTCTAAAGTGTGTTTATTATTAGCGTCACAAGTGGGCTTACACTAACACTGCAAAGAAGTTACTATGAAAAATCCCCTCGTCACCACACTGCGGCGCCTATTCGGGTACACTGAAGGAAAAGTTAGCATGTCCATTGCACTTTATCAGCACGTCTTTCAGACTCTAGGAGGAAACCCACTCAGACTCGGGAAGAATGTGCAGACTCCACTTAGACAGTGACCCAAGCCAGGAATCGAACCCAGGTCCCTTGTGCTGTAAGGCAGCAGTGCTAACCCACTGTACTACCGTGCCCCATCCCCCAGCACCTTGGATTCCCATATGATGGAGCCGGTGAGCCATTGAAATTTCCATTCAAATTGACGGGACTGGAAGACCTTGCCATCATGAAGGGCTGGAAAGTTCCAGGCAGGGTTTCAATAGTAACATCAGCTGGAGTCTTTTCCTCCCACACTCCAAGGATGTGCAGATTAGGCTAATCTGAATTGCCCCTTCGTGTCAGGGGGATTAGCAGGGTAGATATGTGGGGTTATGGGGATAGGGCCTGGGTGGGATCGTTGCCGGCGCAGACTCAATGGGCCAAGTGACCTCCTCCTGCACTGTAGGGATCCTATGATTCAATGAACAACTATGGGCTAAGTAGGATGATGCCAGAATTGGTATAACGGAGAGTTTTGGCCACTGTTTAGTTTGTGTCTGCCAAGTGAAGGGAAACTGATTTGATCGGTTGGTCCTTGGAGACGGTAGGAACTCTTACTAGTTCTGAGAGTCAATAGTGAATAACAGGGTCAAGGGACAGAGCAGAATTCCTGTCAGCAGAATGTAGTTTCCTTCAGAGGCAGGAGGGTTGAGGCTGTTTTTTCATTCTTTTGGACTGATCATCCATTTGAAGGCGTGCAGTCTGTCTTGTTGGGTTGATAAATATTCACTTAGTCGATTAGTTAGCCTTCAATAGATTGAGAATGCGTATTGTTCAGTCTTTAGTTAACTGATAAGTGTAAGTGTTCTGTGTTGCTTATGTTCAATAAAGTTTGGTGCTATTCACTAATTCAGTGATTGAGCCTTAGCCTGATGTCGCGTTGATTAAGTTTAAAGCGATATTTTGAGATTTCAGTAATTAGGCCGTGCACATTCGTTCATGTCTAAACTTTTCAAACATTCCTTTCTAAACGTAGAGCCTGAAGCTGAATAAGGTTCATTAGAGCTCTTAATTGCATTAATTGTAAATTTTCATTGTCTTTTGATCGCTGGGCTATTCTCTGATTGCTTATTCAATTATTCTGTCTGTTGTTGGTTATACACAAACAGATCCTTCATTTGAAGTTTGAATTGCATTTTGTATCTTCTCCCTTGAGATGTTTTCTTTTGCTCTCAGTTTGCATACCATTTGACCACAAGCGTTTGTGACGATGTCTGCGTTTAGTGTTTGGCATTGATTTATACTCCTATCCCTATTGGTTGACATAGTTTCTCTGCTTTGGCACAACCCGAAAAAAATCTTCACATCTCAAGTAGAACACAGAAGATGCAACAAACAGCCATCTCTGTGTCACATCCGAATAACAATATCGATTGAGAGGGGGTGAGGGCCAAGATTACAAATTTTGGGGGACTCAATTTTTTAAGAAGAATTTACTCCATTCATTAAGTTACAAACCAGAGGGGGCCAGACAAGCCCTTAATCCAGCTTCTTGCTTGCTCCAACTGAAATTTAAATTTAACCCAATTCATGCTCCCCACACCAGAGACTTATAAAGATCCAAGATGACAAGAATAGGCACTGCACCCCATCTTGGGCTAGATCTGATGCTAGGTCTTAGCCAAAAGGCTGAGGAAATCCATTGTCTTTTTGTTAAATACTCTACTGCATCTTTAAAGTTACAAAGTTAATGTTTGGAATGGACCCGGCAAACCCAAATCCATTCCTTGCTTGGTCCAAAAACCAAATTTAAATTCCAATTGAATCCAATTTGAGGCCCCCACAAAAGAGACATAAAAGATCCAAACTGATAAGGTAAGTCATTGCACCCTATCTTGGGCTTGGCCTGATGCATGGAGGAGGGATAAGCGTTAGAAGGCGATAGTCCACAGTTTTAATGTGGGCTCGGGAAGAGCTTTTCTGTTGCTCATTCAACCAAGGGTGGAATTTTCTATTCCCGCCGGTGATGGGAATCATGGGGACGGGCGAGGGATACTAAATTTGGTGCTTTGGAAAAATCTGTTGCCTGGCAGCCAGAAATGGGTTTGGAATTTTGCGCTCCGTATCTGATGGTGGGTTAAACATGGCTCAAGTTTCCTGCTGATCCACATGTCAGGAAACATATTTGCTTTCATTAGCATCTTGTGTGTGCTCATGAAAAGGCCAACTCACTGGAATTATGCTCCTCCTCTAAATTTTTCTGGCCTGTTCAGCGGCCAAGATATCAGTTGAGAGGTTTTAGAATTAGCTATCAAAGTGTTAGTTCCCACATTGTGTTAGTATTCACACAAACAAGAATGTTACCGATCAAAATTTCTGTGGCCTTCTCCTGCACTGTAGGGATGCTATGATTCTATGAATACAATTTGACTGAAATCACACATTTAATTTGCAATATTATGTCAGGGTTTGATAGGAAGGGACATAGAACAAAGAAAATTACAGCACAGGATCAGGCCCCTCGGCCCTCCAGGCTCGCACCGACCATGCTGTCCATCTGAACTAAAAGCCATTACCCTTCCAGGGACCATATTCCTCTATTCACATCCTATTCATGTATTTGTCCAGATGCCCCTTAAAAGTCATGCACTCAAGTCCTTGGAAGAGAGAACCCAACACAACCAATCGAAGCTCTGGATTTGAGTTCTACAATAGTCAAAATAGCTATCTACGTGTGTGCACGTGCGTGTGTGCCGTTCCCACATGCATGTGGGGCTAAAGACTCCCCTCTCATGGATCATCAAACCATAAACAGCATGTAGTGAGGGCAAGAGTAGCTCATAAGAGAAACCTGTTCCAATTTGTTCTATGATTCTCCAATGGGTACTGTTAGGGACCAAATCAGAAACCCCAAGGTATATTACGAAATTAGTTCAGACCCCAACAAGTTTTTGATTTGGCATAAGTGTGAGGATAAGGTGCTTTATTCCAGGTGTAATTCTATTGACCCACCAGGAAGCTTTTATCAAAACCAACTTTATTTAACAACACAGTTTAACTATAATAAAATGAGTTAGCTTGACTTCTAGCAATTGAAATACTTAAACATGGCAAGATACAATTCTACTTAAGAGGAGCACTGCTTCCTCACAGCGCCAGGGACCTGGCTTTGATTGCTGGCTTGATCCGTGTGGAGTTTGCAAGTTTTCCCCACATCTGCGTGGGTTTCCTCCAGATGCTCCGGTTTCCTCCCACAGTCCAAAAGACGTACTGGTTAGACGGATTAGCCATGCTAACTTCACCCTGGGTGTACCCAAATAGGCGCTGGAGTGTGGTGACAAGGGGATTTTCACAGTAACTTGATTGCAGTGTTAATGTAATCCTACTTGTGACACTAATGAATAAACTTTAAAAAAAATCCAAAAAAATGTAGTTCCAGTTTAAACAATATTTCTCATAGACGTAAACCCCTCTTTAAAGTAGCAGACAGCGAAGGCTTGTGTACTGGTACATAGGATACCAGTTCTGAAGCCTCCAGAACACCTCAGAAGAGTGAAAGGCCTGCTGCTTCTTCCAGATCCTGGCAGCAACTGACTATTTTTTGTCTGTCATTTTAGATCTGCGCATTTACATCAGTCTCTCTTCTCAATCAACCTCATTAAACCCTACTCTGAAAACTCAGGGAAAATCCCTAAAACCCTAGCTCAGATAAATCAAACACCTCATTATCTCCGAGCAACTATCCTCCTGCATTCTCTGCAAGTGTGCTGCCTGGTGCAGACAAATTGGCGTCCTCAACAGAGCTGAGTTCGAAACATACCTTTCACAAGAAACATGAGGTGAATACATTTCTTCAAGGCATAGTACTGTGTGGGAACTGGGATAGCGACACCCAGGGAGTCAACAGCATGGAAGGCTGCCAATATTATGGGCCATGCCATTATTATTAAATCTACCATCTGGCCAGAGGGCAGGAATTATGGTAATACATAGCCACAGCCAGATATGTGGCGAGGTAGGCTCTGGAATTGCTTGATGGGGAGGGGGTTCCCTCAGGGCAAGGGAGGGACAAGACTTCCTTGAGAGGCACAGCGGAGCCCTCAAGGTAACCTGAACTAAAATTTAATTATTTTCCTGCTTGAACCCTTTTTGGTCCATGATCCACACCTCCCGCCAAGTCTAGTTCGAGTTGGAAAAAAGTTGCTGCTCTTCCTTCCAACCAGTACCACAGTCAAATTCTGATGTGCATATCTATGGAAGGATCAACTTCATTCAGAACAGCAGGTTATTATCAGGACACAGCAGGTAAGACAACATGATTAGATGGGTGGGGGGAAGATATGAATTACCATATTTTTACCATCCCATCCTTTGATTTCCAGCAGGCGTGGGGAGCTAAAATCAAAGCCCAGGCAATGGCAAATTAAATCACATTGTGGATAAACACAAACTTAAAATTAAGATCAAGTCAATGGTATATTATCCCTAAAGTGCAAAAGACGGCCATTGGGCTCATTGGGTCTGCACTGACTCTCCAAACCAGTATCTTACCCAAGCTCACATCCCTCCCCCACCTTATCCCCATAACCCCAAGCATTTACCTTGGCTCATGCACCTAACCAAACATCTTGAGACACGAAGGGGCAATTTAGCATGGACAATCCACCTAACCTGCAACTTTTTGGATTGTGGGAGGACCCCAGAGCAAAGCCACACAGACATGGGGAGAATGTCAGAAAAATCTATCCAGTTCTCTGATGCCCTTTAGGGAAGGAAATCTGCTGTCTTTACCCAGTCTGGCTTACACGTGGCCACAGAAACCTCAATGTGGTTGACTCTTAACTGCCCTTTGGACAAGGGCAACTAGGGATGGGCAATAAATGCTGTAAAAAGTCTCACAACAACAGGTTAAACTGTTGGACTTTATCCTGGTGTTATGAGACTTCTTATTATGTTTACCCCAGTCCAACGCCGGCACCTCCACATCAATAAATGCTGGCCAGCCAGCGATGCCCATGTCCCACAAATGAGTACTTTTAAAAACTCCACACACTCACCCAAGACCAGAAGTGAACCCGGATCCCTGGTGTTGTGAGGCAGCAGTGCTAACCTTTCTCTGAACCGTTATTCTCAGCAGCTGAGAATATTTTTTTTTGCTGCCTTTCAACACGAACCACAACTGCAAACGTAGGGTTAATTGCCAGCTAGCTCAAAAAGCCTTCACATTTAAAAGAAAATTACAGAGGAACAACAGATTTATGAACACAAATACATCATTGTGAGGGACAGTATAATCAATAACAGTCTCAAGATGGTTATTACTGCTTCAGCAATGCAGCAAACACTGATGAGAGCCTGAGGATAGCCACCTATTGTAATAGTTAAAGAGTATGATGTTATCACAACACTATTAATCTATCTAGAGTTTATTTTCCAATATTCCCTTTGTTTATTATCCGTGGCTAGTTGAGAATTTTGAGAGTTGTAATCTCTGCTCCTTGTCAGTGCTACTTCAAGCCTTCCGATTTTCGACAAACATCTCACTAGTTCTCCTACGAGGCAAACTTAATCTTCTCAGCAATGCCAGGTGCTCATTTGAACTAATAATTGGTTTTAGCATTCTCTTATATTACTTGTGCCAAATTACATTTGATCATAAAGATTGATCATAAAATCATAGAATTCCTTCAATGTAGAAAAGGCCATTTGACCCGCCAAATCTGCACTGACTCTCTAATAGAGCATCTTACCCAGGCTCTCTTCCCTGTCTATCTCCATAATTCCATATATTTTCCATGGCTAATCCACCTAACCTACACATCTTTGAACACTAAGGGGCAATTTAGCATGGCCAATCCTGCACATCTTTGGAGTGTGCGAGGAAGTAGCTCAAGCATCCATGCTTAGATTCACCCTTTGATCCCTAATTGGACACAACCACCTTGTTATTACCCCTTTATTCCCTTTTATGTTAGTTTCCAGTCACTTCTCATGCTCTCTCTTTGCCTCTCTTATTTCCTCTTGCACTTCCCTTTTGACCTGTCTATATACAGCCTTATTGTTGCTCATATTATCAACCTAAAATCAATCACATGCACCCTTTCTCTGCTTCATCTTGCACTCCATCTCTTGCTTCAGTCAGAGAGTTCTAACTTAGGTTGCTCCATCTATCCTGCAGGTGAAAATGTACCTCAACTGTATCTGAACAACCTCCTCTTTAACAGCAGCCCTTTTTATTCCATTACAGTTTTGTCTGCCGATCTTCCAATTTTAGTTCCTGTTGCCTTGTGGGCTCCCTTGGGCCTCTCAAGGATGCATTGCCCAAAGGAAATGCCCTCCCTACCATGCAATTCCAGGGACAAATCTGTTCTTACCCCAATGAAACTGACTCTCCACCAGATAAATATTTGTACTCCAAATTCTCCTTATTGCTTTTCCTAGCTGACCTAAATCTTGATACTGTGATCATCAGTGCTCATGTGGAAAATATACAGCAATTCTCTGTACAAGGCAGGTGCACAGTTAAATCCTGAAATTTAAAATTTCTGTTTGAGTTGCGTCACTCCTCCATTAACTTTGTGGACCTGCCTGCTGCCTGACCATCGAAAAATCATTGAATAGCTCAAAGTTGCTGTGGATATGAACCAAACTTACAAGAGAAAGTGATGTTGTGTCGTCTTAAGTTTACATTTTCTTTATTCATTCATGGGGTGTGAGTATCACTGGCAAGCCAGCATTTTTTGCCCATCTCTAATTGCCCCATGAAATGAATGGCTTGCTAGACCATTTCAGAGGGCAGTTAAGAGTCAACTGGCACCAGAGTGTGGTGACTTCTTACGAGCTGTCCCGAGCATACCCGCTAATTCTACCTTTTACTCTCGTTCTATGCTTTTGAAACAGTACTCTTTTAAACTCTCTAATACCTACTTTATGTTAAGTTGATCTTTCTCTACACCCTAGGTGTGACTATAACACTATATTCAGTACCCTCTCCTATCCTTCTCCCCTATATACTCTATGAACAGCATGTTTTGCCTGTACAGCACACAAGAAACAATACTTCTCACTTTATCTCAATACACATGACAATAAGAAATCAAATTGACTCAAAAGTCAAACATTGTTGTGGGTCTGGAGTCACATATAGCCAGACTGGACAAGGACGGTACCACTTCCATAAAGGGGAACTAATGAGTCAGATGAGTTTTTACAACAGTCGGGGAAACCCATGCAGACGTGGGGAAAATATGCAAACTCCACGCAAACGTTGACCCAAGGCTGGATTGAACCCGGGTCCCTAGCACTGTCAGACAGCAGTGCTAACCACTGTGCAACCATGCCGCAGCATTTCCTTCATTACAACATTATCTGCTGACACAGGGATGGATGGGGTTGTTGTCGGTGCAGGTTCAATGGGCCGAATGGCCTCCTTCTGCACTGTAAGGATTCTATGATTCTACAATATGATTCAATGGCTCACTTTCATCACCTCGCTACACAAAAAGATGTTAAAATGTCTAAATGTGCAAGGGCAGGTCCAACCAATGACAAATGCTGCAGTAAATCTGGGCCAACATTAGAGCAGTTGTGGAATCTGTGACTATGACACCAGGAGCTTTGAAATAGTGCGCAGCTTTGGGGAATGATTTCGAGCAAAGCACAAAATGTTATGAGGAACATTAACAATTTGCAAAACAAATGGCAGTTAGAGTGATAATAACCCATATCATTTATTCAGACATCAGAGTAATTAAGATTTTATTACTGTCCCTCATCAAATAAGCACTTTATGGCTGAAAATGACTGTAATCCTGGAATAAAACTGAACCAAATTAATCCATAAAGCTCATTAATAATTTCACTTCATTATCATAATTCATTTGAGTGACATAAGGAACAACTAGATGAGAAAGTTTGGAGGAAAATTTTAATCCTTCAATTTCAGGGGTTGAAGAAAAATTGAGTTTGGAGGGCTTTAATACTCTGTCTTGTTCAACATCCTCTGGAAGTGTCAGCTGCCAAATTGGCAATAGATCTATTTTCGCAAATGACCTTTTGGTAAACTTGCTAAGTTCATCAACAAGAATTCTTAAATTGAAAGAAGCCATCGAGTTAGAAACCAGTCCCCATTAGTGCCTGTTTTCCATGTGAAAAACCTGGGTCAAAAGTGGCCAACTTCAGAGGGCAACCATAAGAACACTCAAAAAACATTTGTCAATTGGTTACATACCTTCTGCACACCATCATCTGTGCACTCAAAATCAGCCAATTTCTGTCCAATTAGTCTCAGCAAACATGCCCCTGCATGGCTGATTATAAACTCATCTCACATATAGCCAAGTTCTTTCTTACTTAACATCTTAGACCCAGTTATAGAAACCACCTCAAAAAGTGTCTTCCACTTGATACAATTCATGGACTTTTGATTCCTGTTTTGGAAGTTTTCTCTAAAATATGAGGCTTCTCTGAGCAAAACCTGTCCAAGGCATGCCCCACTTGCATTGTTTTGGCATGGGTGCAGCCAGAGCTAGCGGCCACCAACAAAAAGGTGGCAGCTTCCACATGGAGTCAGTCAAAGCAGGTGTACTCCTTCAGCCTCCAAAGCACATACAATGGCCATTGCCCACCTTCCATTGATCACCCTGCCACCACTCCCAGCATCTCAACCCTCTCTTGCTCCCCTTCTTCATGAGACTTACTTAAGGACCAACAAATCAAATGGAACAAAATCAGTTAGGTGCCTCTGGAAGAGCGACAGGTACCAACATTATCATTCAAATTATTGCAATGAGAGCCAAAGCCTTGGAGTTTGGAGCATTTTGTTTCTAATCATATCTTCGCACACACACACACACACACACACACACACTTTTTTCCCCTTTGGGGAATGGTGGGGAAGTGGCAATCAGCTCATTGAACCGTGTTATGAATGTTCCTTCTGTGGCCAACAAGTTCTGACGTTGGACTTGAACCCAGGCCTCCTGGTTTAGATTGTACCACTGCATCACAAGGTTGGGATATGAGTTCTCTGCACACTATTGGCTGTGTACCCAAAATCAGCCCACAACCAATTTCCACACAATTACGCTCAGCAAATGTGTCCCTGTGTGGCTGATTATAAATTCATGTCACTCATAGACAAGTTCCTTCTCCCTTAACCTCTTAGATCCATTTATAGAAATCACCTCAAAAACGTGTCTTCCAGTTTTTTGCTTCACTCTTTCACTTGGATACATGACCCAGGTTCACAAAAATTAGAACATGTTATTTTGGGTCTTGAACGATCAGATCTCTCTGACTACCATTTATCATACTGACAAGAGTTGAAAGTCTATTTGGAGGAGGGATTGCAGTTGGTAACAGTCACAGTCATGTAAAAACACCGTGCTCTGCTGTGGGAAAAATCAGCAAAATGAAAGTCAAATAGGGTTTCAAAAAAAAGGGAAAAAAAATGCAATACCATTCCAGCACCGATAAAGCCAATACATCATTTCAAAAGAAGAATAATGTAGGCTCTTGCCCTTATTACGGTGAAATCCTGTTGCTTGACCTTTAAGATCATTACGGTGTCAAGTATCCAGTCCTCCTGCTGTTCTTATGTGCACTGCTTGGGTTTATTGCGCTGTCAAACAATGATGGCAATCCACGGCTTGCTTCTTTTATGGAATTGGATTGATGATTTCACAGCATGGTGCTGGGGTCAGATTTTCACTGCAGTCACAGAGAAAAAACAGCAAAGTTAATCCAAACTAAAAAGGAAAATACTGCAGATGGGACAGAAATAAAACAGGAATGCTGGAAATAAAAGAGAGCTGGAAACACACAGCAGGTCAGTCGGCATCTGTGAAGAGATCGGATCGGACAAGTTAACATTTAAAATGTTCCTCAAACTGTCCATGCCTGAAATGTTAACTTGTCCGCCCTCTCCGCAGAGGGTGACAGACCTGTCATCTGCACGGTTCACCTTTTAACGACGAGACCTGCTCAGAGTGACAGCAGTAAAGTTATGTTGCCAGTTCTGCGGAAATGTCTGCTCGGGCTAAGGGGGTTTCTGCACACACGCCGAGATGCACCCAGTGCGCTCATGCCATTTTGAATCTCTATCCTGTTGATTCCATACTGGCAGACTGGAAGCGGTTCAACAAATCGGCTTGGAATTACTGACATTTCAACAAAGTGCGTAGGTTAAAGGGATTAGAGGCTAAATGTGTAGGAATATGGGGGTAGGACCTGAGTAAGATTTGATGGGCCAGATGGCCTCTTTCCGCACTGTAGGGTTTCTATGATTCAATGATCCTATGAAGTCTAACAAAACCATTGCTGTAAAAATCCATCTGGTTCATTAACGTCCTTTGGGGAAAAGAATCCGCTGTCTTTACCTGATCTGTCCTACGTATGACCCCAGATCCACAGCAATGTGATTAACTGTCAAATGTTTTCTGAAACGGAGGGCAGTGAGGGATGAGGGATAAATGCTGGCCCAGCCAACAACACTCATGACTACTACAGTGAATCTTTTTAACAAGGCCAGGATTGGATTGCAGAGATCTGAGGGAGTTGTAGGGTTGGAGTACAGAGGCAGGCCTGGATGGAACCGTTGAAAGCTTGGAAAATAAGAGTGTAAATTTGAAAATGAACCAGCAGCCAATATAATCAGTAAACACAAGTGATGGATGAACTGCACTTAGTTGCATATAGGATACGGCAGGTGCAAGCTGGGAGGCCGGTCGGGACAACATTGGAACAATCGAGTCTGGTGGCGACAAAGGCATAGATGAGAGTTTCAAATGTGGATAAGCTGAGGCAGGGTCAGAGATGAGCAGTGTGATGGAGGTGGAAGTAGGTGGCTTCAGTAACGGAAAGGATACGGAGTCGAAACCTCCATGGGAACCCATTTGACAAGCCGCTTGTGTACAATTTCTCTTTCCATGATCCCAGGCTGCAGTTTCTAAAAACAGCAAAAAGGTAAAGAAATGAAGTCTTCATTGCTGAATATTAATCAGCAGGAAAAGATAATGCCAGGTGAGCGCACAGCAAGTCCAAAATGAATCCCATCATTTCCAAGCTGTAGCAACTGAAGCTCATTATTCATTGGAGTGGCTGCCAGGCGAGAGTGCAGACCCAAGATGGAACATTGCCACAAGGAGACATGATGAATGATAAAAACGTCAATACTTCAAGCTAAGTAGTGGCTACTTCATCTTTTTTATATTTAGACGAGGTGGGGGGACAGTTTCTATGGAAACTATTCCCCACCTTTCCGAGACTTGCTTTGACCCCTTCGACGAAAATTGAGAGGAGGTTTTGCAGAACATCTTGAACAAACGCAAAAGAAAAGTGACTTGCGTTATCATTTAGCATTGCGAGAGCACATTAATTATCAGCTCGCTTGATCCACTGTTTTGTCTCAACAGCACCAAGCCAAGGGCAAGGTTAGGAGCTTCATACCACCTGCAGGATTTGACTGCGGAAATATACTTGGCGTCAGTTCCAACATTGAAGCGCGCTCTGGACAAATTCTTTTGCCAGATTATTAATAATAACAGCAGGGAATGATTTCAAGGTTGTCATCTCATCTCAGGGTACGGATGGTTAGAAGCTGTTTGAACTTTGTCCTTGCAATTTATGACATAATTTGAAACCGTCTTGTGATAATTTTCAAGCTTCCACACTCTCTCTCCATCGAAAAACCCCACTACCTTTCTGGAAAATTGGTGTTGGGCTATTGAGCATCAGCGCAGTAATGCTCAGAATAAGATTTCGTTGTTTGAAAGAAACTAAATTTTCCCAGTAGGAACAAGCAATAAATGAAAACTAACCATCAATCAGAGAACAATCAAGATTGTTTCACTCCAAAAAACATCCAAATATATAATTATCCACAAGCCTTTCAATTCTCCTATAATTCTCATTTAGAAATGTAAAATTATTCCCTTATCATACCCTCCTGTGATACTGTTCTTCTGTTCCAGCGTTCTGCAGTGGTAGCACTATAATAGCCTCTTGATGGCTTCAATCAAACCCATTTCAACTCTACTTTTAAATGTCATTAGCATTGTGTTCATTTTTGTTAAATACATAGTAGAATAAATTACACACAGCATGCACAGAATAGAGCAAATCGTTTAATCTCTCAATTCAGACAGACCAGTTGCCTTGGTCATATGGTTTCCAAGGCTATCTAAACTCATGGAGTAAATTAAAACTCAGACCCAACATAATCCATTATTATCGGTGCATTGCATAGTTTTCTTATTGGTTTTGAGTTGTTGGATTTTTCTCACCATCGCCAGGGAAACCTAATTTGTTATTCCTGTGAGTCTCTTGGATCTATTCAGGAATGTCCTGTTGTCCTCTCCTCCGGGTCTGTGCCCAGGCCCTGGCCTAGATCTCTCTCTCTCTGATTGCTGGCATTCCCCTGGTAGGCAGTGGGTATAATTGTAGATTCCAGTGAGTTGACTTAGCTCTGCTCAAAGACAGAATTGAAGGGTGGTGAAGAAGATAATACAGCCAATACAATGGTTGTCACAGATTGACTGTTTTTCACTTACTGCCAGTACTTTTAAGAGGGGAGATGTTGAAGTTAGAATTACAGAATCCCAACAGCGCAGAAAAAGGTCATTCAGCCCATCGAGTCTGCACCAGCAACAATCCCACCCAGGCCCTATCCCCGTAACCCCACGTAATTACCCTGCTAATCTCCCTAAATACTGAAGGGCAATTGTTCATGTCCAATCAACCTAACCAGAGCACTCAGAAGAAACCCACGCAGACACAGGGAGAACATGCAAACTCCGCACAGATAGTCATCCAAGGCCAGAATTGAACCCAGGTCCCTGGCACTGTGAGGCAGCAGTGCTAACCACTGTGCCACAGTGCCGCCCTGACTCATACATTAATTACAAATTCAATGCTACATCAATTATCGAAAGAAACTGTTCACTTCCTTTCTACATTATGCTTGATCCAGAAATATAAAAACAAAGGACACCAATAGAAGGTTTCTATATTATCATCACGTAGTCACTGTTCATTTTGGCTTCACACTACTAAAAGGCTCTTTGTTAGACTACACCCACATACTTGAACCAAAATTGAAAGGCAAATGATTTGCCAGTAAGTGTAGCTAACGAAATGATGCATGAATGGACTCACCAAGCGATCGAACTAAGAGTCACGCCTAAACCAAAAATCAAAATGACTCATTTTAAGTTTGGCAAGGAGTACACAAATTCTCTCCCAACTGGGAGGGCAGGATTATAACTCATTAAAAACCAACCCACTTACACAGAGCTAGATAAAAGCAAATTTATGCAGATGCTGGAATCTGAAACCATAAGAGAAAATGCTGGAAAATCCCAGCAGGTCTGGCAGCATCCGTGAGGAGAGAAAAGAGCTGAAATTTCGAGCCCAGGTGACCCTCTGTCAAAGCTGAAAGGCATAGAAAGTGGGAGATATTTACACCGCAGGGTGAGAGAATGAAAGATAGCCATAGAAACAAGGGGAAAAGCTGCTAATGGCAGTCCGTAGAGAGACTATAAGGTGTTAGCCATCATCCGCAATGAGATTTTCCCGTGCACAAAGTTAGAATTGGACTCAAAATCTTGTCGGGCAGGACTTAGCTTTCAAGAGGATATAAAATCTGGGTGGGGTATAAAACCAGAGCTGCACTCAATCCTGCTGCGTCGAAATGAGTGGTAAACTCAGAGCAAGGAACATTATATAGACTTCAGCATATGTCCTTGTAGTTGGTACCACCTTGTTTCTTATTTAATCAGATCCACTGCAATAGGTTCTCCTTCACACCATTCATTCAGTCATTTTAGTTATTTTTTTCTTGTCTGACCTTGGCAACATTCTAGCTATTTTTGAAATAAAACACACCGGCTTTGATTTGTGAAAATAATAGATTTGTATCTGTGATTTCCAATGTGTTTCAAAAAAAACTCACTTCTTATTGTAGAACTTATAATAGGCTGATCATTACGTGTGACTGATTTGAAGACAGGATTCATAGTCCCACACTTTTGAAACTACACGTGTCATTAAAAAAATGAGAACGAAACACACTGCGGAAGACATTAGCCTTCCCTAGATCAGTTTTGAATGTTATTCTGATACAATGCCTACCGTCACAATGAACACCTGCTATATCAATAACACTTTCAGAAACATGCCAGACTGACGAAAAGGTTAGACCTCCAATTAAAGATAGCTTGACAAAGCTGGCTTCTACCATGGCTTGACGCGTCTGCATCTAAAGAACAGCTTCAAGAGGAGGCAGCGGTGTACGAACACAGGGCATTAGAATTTTCCTCCATTTATTTGCAGACAAATAAGTTGTGATTCGTGACTTGCTAAGCTGAGGAATGCCCACACCGGTCAAAGCTCAAGAATCCGCATTGCGGATGATGGGCTAACAAAGAGAATATAACCTGAAACACATAACAGGATGAACAGAGAGCATTACACTTTAATTGGGAATCCATCCTTCTCTGTTGCGGTTAATCGCACAGCTAAATTGTACCCAGTCTTTATGCCCTCACTGCAGTATGAGGAACATAGGTAGGTAGATCGAAAAGAACTTTTCTGCTTAGTAGAGGGGTCAGAAGCCAAGGGGCATAGGGGATTTGGAGACAAACCTTTCTATCCAGTAAGTTCTAGAGGCAGGATCCTTTAGATTAAAGGAGCATTTAGATGATTACTTGGAATGTCATAGCATACAAAGCTACGAACCAAGTGCTAGAAAATGGGATTACAATAGATAGGAGCTTGACAGCCAGCACAGGCACGATGGGCCAAAAGGCCTCTTTTTGCGCAGTATAAGTCTCTATTTGTGTCCAATTTAAAATCCTCCCATATTGGCTGCTATACATACTATTTTTCTTTTAGTTTCACTGGAGTGGCTCAATTAAAATCCAAGCCTAAGCCTTGAAAATGAACCCCCACCAATAATTTGTTCAAATATTCTTAGAATCCTTACAGTGCAAGGGGCCCATCGAGCTTGCACTGACAACAATCCCTTCCAGGCTCTATACCTGTAACTCCACACTAATCTCCCTGACCCTAAGGGACAATTAAACGTGGCCAATCAACACATCTTTGGACTGTGGGAGGAAACTGGAGGAAGCCCACACAGATACAGGGAGAATGTACAAACTCCACGCAAGCAGTCACCCGAGGCTGGAATCGAACCCGGGTCCCTGGTGCTGTGAGGCAGCAGTGCTAACCACTGTGCCGCCCCAAATTGCCTACACCTCTGTTTCCAATAAAGGAGCAGAATGGTGAGGGGAGGGCAAGAAGTGCCACAAAAGCTGCTAAAAAAAGAATGGTGTGGTCCTACCATGAGGTGGAGATGCCGGCGTTGGACTGGGGTAAACACAGTAGGAAGTCTGACAACACCAGGTTTAAGTCCAACCGATTTATTTGGTAGTAAACTCACAAGCTTTCGGGGTTTGCCCCTTCGTCAGGTGAATGAAGAGTTTACTATCAAATAAATCGGTTGGGCTTAAACCTGGTGTTGTCAGACTTCTTACTGTGATCCTATCATGTCAGCCCTTGTTCTCTTTGGTCAGTGAGGGAACTTCTCATTCTGTGGGTTAGAAGAAATACATCGTTTTTTTAAAAACTTTTTAAATCATCGTCAGGGATCACTTTGAAAACGGTTGCGAGCAAGAGAGACATTTCTCTAGGGTTTGAAGCATCATGCGTCTACCCTTTCATCTGATATTTCAGACATGAAGTGATGTCCTTTCTGTGATCATTCCCTTTTATTTATTTTTTTGAATACTCATATTGTGAGAGCATGAAGGACTGGGCCAGTTTTCAAAACCGTCACAACCTCAACGCAGCACACAGTTTCAAATGATAAATTTGTTTTGAAGTAGGATATATTTTTTTCAAGAAACAAACATCAGAAAAGATCTATAATGAATTTCAGTTAAGATTTGTCGGAATCGATCTTATTTCGCTGCTGAACTATTTGCCCGAGTGTATTGGCTTGTTTCCGGTTTACTCTCACCCATTTCTTTATTTTTAAAGCCAGCAGATTTTTAAAATAATATAGATAATAATTTCGAGTGGCTAACTGACATCAAGTGAAGTTTATTTCTTAGTCACAAGTGGGCTTACATTGACACTGCAATGCAATTACTGGGAAAATCCCCTAGTTGCCACACTCTGGCACCTGTTCGGGTACACTGAGGGAGAATTTAGCATGGCCAATGCACCTAACCAGCACATCTTTTGAACTGTCCAAAGAATTAAATTCTGCTCCAGCTCCTCATTTCTAACTTTATCCCTACCTCCCAACTTGTCTTTCTATGCTTACATCAAATCGAGTCCCGAGAGGATTAATGAGGAGAAGAGAAAGGTTAAATTACTGTAATTATTTCTGCATTACCGCAGTTTTAATAGTGATATTTTTCTCACTTTGTGTCTGGAAGCAGCCTTCTCATTAGCAACACCAGTCAGTCACTGATATTGGTGCTGCCATTAGCTCCTTCACCGCAGCCATTCCATTCACTGAGAAGGTTCTTATATCAATAAGGTATACTTGAAGCTAACATAATTTTTAAAAGTTATATATTTTTAGGAAAACATGCATCAGTTTCTAATGTACTTTTTTTCAGAAGGAAATAATAGAATCCCCACAGCACAGAAGGAGGCCACTCAGCCCATCGAGCCTTCACCTACAACATTCCAAACCTATCCCCATAACCCTACATATTTACCCATGAAACTAGAGTCAATTTAGCATGGCCAATCAACCTAACCTGCACATCTTTGGACTGCGGATGGAAACCGAAGCACCCGGAGAAAACCCACGCAGACACAGGGAGAAAGTGCAAACTCCAGACAGCAGCAACCTAAGCCAGGAATCGAACCCCGGGTCCCTGGCGCCGTGAGGAGGCAGTGCTAACCACTGTGCCAGCCCTTAATATTGGCAACTAAAATTGGCATTTAGATATTACATCAAATATTACCACCCTTTCTTCTTTCAAGCACCTCGGTACAAAATTGCACACCATACGTGGTGGTCTTATTATAGACTGGCTGTCCATACAAATGTCCTTGTTGTTATTTTGCACACAAGAGTGATTTTTTTTAAAATACATTTAGTTTAGATGTGGGGCTGTCAGGATCAAGTCTATTCACTGCTTCCAATGTGGCCTCCTCTACACTGGGGAGACTAAATGCAGAGTTGGTGACTGCCTTGTGGAACACCTTCACTTGGTGCTGTAAGGTCTACCCCAAGCTTCGGGTCACTTGCCATTTCAACTCAGCATCTTGCTCCCATGCCCATATACCCATCCTCGGCCTGCTTCAGTGCTCCAATGAAGCCCAGTGCAAACTGGAGGAACTCACCTTCCGATTAGACACATCACAGTTTTATGGACTTCACTTTAGACTGTGAACTTTCACATCCAGCTTGACCTCCTTTGTGTTTTTTTGTTTTTGATTTGTCCTGCTGCAGACAACACCCACCACGTACCCCCACAAGGCCATCTGTCATTTGTCCTTTAACTTTACTCCCACTGACACCGATCTTTGTTCTCCGTTTAACACGATCTGTTATCCTACTTTTTTGCCACGATTAGTACTTCTTTAGTCCTCGGCGCCACCATCAACACTCCCTTTGTCCTGTGTCCATGAAACTTTTTTTGTCAATTTCCCCTTCCTCTGAGACCATAAGAAATAGGAACAGGAGTAGGCCATTCGGCCTCTCGAGCCTGCTTCACCATTCAACAGGTTCATGCCTGATCCGGCATTCCTCAGGAAAACTTTCCTGCCCTTTCCCATAATTCTTGATTTCCTTACTGATCAAAAATCTATCTCTGTCTTAAATATACATGAAACATCTACTGCCACAGCTTTCCACGGCAAGGAATTCCAACCGCTCACAACCCTCGGAGATAAAAAGATTCCTTGTCATCACAGTCTTACATTGGCACCCCTTTATCCTGAGACAAATGTCCTCTATCCTGGACTCTCCAATGGGGGAAGCATCCCCTCGGCATTTACCCTGTCGAGCCTCTTAAAAATCCTTTATGTTTCAATAAGATCATCTCTCATTCTTCTAAATTCTAATGAGTAAAGTCCCAAACTGCTTAACCTTTCCCCGTAAGGCAATCTGTCCAAAGCAGGGATCATCCGAGTAAACCTTCTCTGAACTGCATCCAGTGACCTATCCTTGACCCTCTATTCCGTCCAACCACATAATCCATTACATTTCTATTCCTCTTTGGTTCTGAAGAAGGGACATGTGGACTCAAAACATTAGGACAAATTTTCCCATCCCGCCCACCACAGGAATTGTAGTGGATGAGGGGCAGACCATGGCAAGGTCGTAGAAACTGTACAGTGCAGAAGGAGGCCACTCAGCCCATCAAGTCTGCACTGACAACAATTCCACCTAGGCCCTATCCCCGTAACACTACATATTTATCCCCCTAATCTCTCTAACCTACACATTACGGAACGCAAAGGGACAATATAACATGGTCAATGCACCTAACCTGCACTTCTTTGGACTGTGGGAGGAAACCAGAGCACCCAGAGAAAACCCAGGCAGACATGGAAAGAACAAGCAAAATCCACATAGACAGTGACCCAAGCCGGGAATTGAACCCAGGAGCTGTGAGACAGCAGTGCTATCACTGTGTCACCCTCTGTTGGATCTCGGGCAGAAATTTCCAGTTTCAGGACAACCACAGCCAGAAAATCCTGCTCATTAACTCTGTTTCTCTCTCCATAGATGCTGCCAGACCTGTTGAGTTTATCCAGCATCTCCTGTTTGTATGTTGGGTCACATTCTACCTTTGTTTCTCATTAGGTGCCTCGTATTGCACACCATAAGCAGTTTACAGCAAATAGTTAATGTGTTCCCAGTTCCCTGTCAATCCTGCTCTGAAAACGGCCTCCAAAAATTGCAACAGGATGTATCAACTGATGAAAAATAGATTATAGCAAATTGGAACCTGACTCCCACTTTGATTGATTTTCTTTTCCACTGACTTCAAGAGTCTATCAACTCATTATCACCCTTAGTTCTCATTAGTTTAATTAGTTAGAATTATCTGCAATGAATCTCCTCCAATATTTCCTTCACAAGCTCTTGCGGGTATGAAATTGATCAACGGCAGCAACGTAAATGTGTTCACAGTAGATCGGCAACCCATGTTCCACCACGTTTGAACTTCATTGAATGATAGTTCAAGCTCTTCTTCACAGAACCCATGGAATCATACAGTGCAGAAGGAGGCCATTCTGCTCATCAAGTCTGCACCGACCACAATCACATCCAGGCCCTATCCCCATAACTCCATAACCCCGTGCATTTACCCCAGCTAGCCCTCTGACACTAAGACGCAATTTATCATGGCCAATCCAACTAACTCGCACACCTTTTGGACTGTGGCAAGAAAACTTTGCTGGTTGTAGGATTTTACTCTGTGCATATTGGTTACATTTACTGTACTGATTACATTTGAAAACACCTTGTTGGCTAGAAAGTGTTTTGAGATGCCCAAGATTATAAAAGGCACTATGCAATGCAATTCTTTGTGCATTTTCTTTGAAGCTTAACCTACCAACTGCTGTATTAATTTGATTTATAATCAGAATCTTGTTTTAGAGTTCACTATGATAGAAGCTTGGAATCCCTACAGAGAAGGAGGCCATTCAGCCCATTGAGTCTGCACCAAATATCTCTGACACATACCGTACGCAGACTCCCCATTTTATCCCTGTCACCCCACCTATTAAGAAATCTGACAACACCAGGTTTAAGTCCAACTGATTTATTTGATAGTAAATTCACAAGCTTTCGGGATTTGTCCCTTCGTCAGGTGAATGGAGAGAGGCCAGAACTCTCCATTTACCTGACGAAGGGACAAACCCTGAAAGCTTGTGAGTTTACTATTAAATAAATCAGTTGGACTTTAACCTGGTGTTGTCAGGCTTCTTACTGTGTTTACCCCAGTCCAACGCCGGCATCTCCATGGCTAATCCATCTAACCTACATATCTTGGGGCACTAAGAAGCAACTTAGCATGGCTGATCTGAAGTGGCTCAGTTCCACTTTCCCGCTTTCTCCCCATAACCCTTAATCCCCTTGCCTACCAAAAACCTATCTACCCGCGTCTTAAATATATTTAGCGAGGTAGCCTCCACCACTTCAACGGACAGAGAATTCCAGAGATTCACCACCCTTTGAGTGAAGAAGTTCCTCCTCAACTCTGTTCTAAACTGCAGCCCCCGCCACCCCCTCCCCCCCCCCACTTTATCTTGAGGCTGTGCCCTCTAGTCCTGCTGTCAAATCTTGGCAAGATTTCCCAGAACAATGGTAAATGTAAACAGACACAGTGAAAAGTCAGCTACCGATCCCCTGGGATCGTGGATCAGATCTACCTGGTGCCCTACGTAACCTGTACTGGAATGCCACTTAGTCTTTTGTAAGTCAATTCTATCCGTCAGGCTGATTTCAAGACCGGAGCCTGCCTGGGCCAAAAGTCACACACTGTGGAGTTAAAACTCTACAGCATCACAGGAAAACCCCACTGTTTCCCAAATGGAACTCTATCCTCCTGCCTACATATCTCGCCCCTATTAATATCCATGTATGACAGGAAATGTGTTAAATGATACACAGGCTTGCACACATTTCCAAGCAAGAGAGAAGGGAATCTGTTCAGCATCCCCAGAATTTGACACTGTTAAATGCAAATCTGTACAGGGTTGCAGAAATGGCCTGAGAAATTTAAATAGGTTTGTACAAAGCACCACTTCCACAGGCTTGTTGTCACACCAACACATTCCAACCTTTTGCACTGATGGCTTGTACTGTCTATGCCATACCGCTCAAAGCCAGATTATAAGTTTTTGGGCGGCAAGGGGGAACAGTGGCTAGCCCTGCTATCTCAACGCCAGGGACCCGGGTTCAATTCCAACCTTGGGTGACTGTCACAGTGGAGTTTGTACATTCTCCTCATGTCTGTGTAGGTTTTCTCTGGGTTTTTTGGTTTCCTCGCGCAGCACCAGGAACCCAGGTTCAATTCTAGCCTCGGGGCACTGTCTGTGTGGAGTTTGCACATTCTCTCCATGTCTGCATGGGTTTCCTCCAGGCACTCCGTTTCCTCCCACAGTCCAAAGATGAGCGGGTTAGGTTGATTAGCCATGTTAAATTGACCCCTAGTGTCAGGGGGATTAGCAGGGTAAATATGCGGGGTTACAGGAATAGGGCCTGGGTGGGGTTGTGCTCAGTCCAGACTTAATGGGCCGAATGGCCTGTTTCTGCACTGTAGGGATTCTATGAATCCAAAGATGTGCAGGTTAAGTGGATTGGCCATGCTAAATTACCCTTTAGTGTACCAAGATATATAGGTTAGATGGATTAGCCATGGTAAATATATGAGGTGACAGGGGCACCCCATATAGTGAGTGGGGGACAGAGCCTGCGTACGGTACTCTGTCAGAGAGATTCGGTGCAGACTCAATGGGCTGAATGACCTCCTTCTGCAGTGTAGGGATTCCAAGCTTCTATCATAGTGAATCTAAAACCGGATTCTGATTATACATCAAACTAATACAGCAGTTGGTGGTTTAAGCTTCAAAGAAAATGCACAAAGAATTGCATGTATATAGTGCCTTTTATAACCTCAGGCATCTCAAAACACTTTCTAGCCAACAAGGTGTTATTCAAATGTAATCAGTATAGTAAATGTAACCAATTTGCACAGAGTAAAATCTCACACCAGCAAAGTCACAGATTCACTAATTTTTTCAATGTCATTCATGATCAAGTCGCCACAGTCCCAGATGACCACAGGCTGCTCTCCCCTTTAGCATCACCACACCTCAGGCAAGCGGCAAGGTTGAGAAGGCTGGTCCTTTAGGAATAATCTCAGCCAGTGTGAGAATTGAATCTGTCCGTGCTGTTGGCATCACTCTGCGTGACCTTCCATCCAGCCCACTGAGCTAATGATACCATAGAATCAAAGAATGTCATAGATTCATAGAACCCCCACAGTGCAGAAAGTCTATTTGGCCTATCATGTCTGCACTGACCACAATCTGACCTAGTCCCTATCCCCTAAGCACATGTATCTACCCTTCTAAACCTCTGACACAAAAGGGCAATTTGGCCAACCCACCTAACTTACACATCTTTAGATTGTGGGAGGAAACTGGAGCACCTGAAGGGAACCCACACAGACATGGGGAGAATGTGCAAACTCCACGCAGACAATCACCCAAGGCTGGAATTGAACGCAGGTCCCTGGTGCTGTGAGGCAGCAGTGCTAACCACTGTGCCACCGTGCTGCCCTCATTGAGGGACAAACTTCACAGCTTTTCTTTGAAGCAGTGACATAGGATCTTTGACACCAACCTGACGGGGCCTCAGTTTAATATCTTGCTGTGGGTTTCCTTCAGGTGCTCCGGTTTCCATTCACAATCTGAACTTGGGTGCATTGGCCATGCTAAATTCTCTCTCAGTGTACCCGAACAGGTGCCGGAGTGTGGTGACTAGGGGATTTTCACAGTAACTTCAATGCATTGTTAATGTAAACCTATTTGTGACACCAAAAAACAAGCACAATGGCACAGTGGTTCGCACTGCTGCCTCACAGCGTCAGGGACCCAGGTTTGATTCCCGGCTAAGTCACTGTCTATGTAGGGTTTGCACATTCTCCCCGAGTGTGTGTGGTTTTCCTCCAGGTGCTCTGGTTTCCTCTCACAAGTCCAAAGATGTGTGGGTTAGGTGGATTGGCTGTGCTAAATTGCCCCTTAGTGTTAGGGGGACTAGCTAGGGTAAATGCATGGGGTTATGAGGATAGGGCCTGGGTGGGATTGTAGTCGGTGCAGACTCGATGGGCTGAATGGCCTCCTTCTGCACTGTAGGCATTCCATGAAACTTTAAGCGGTAAGGTGTCACTTCTGACGGCCCAGTGATCCCTCGGTACTGCACTGGAGTGTCGTCCCGGAGCTTGTGTTCAGCTCTCTTGGAGATGGGACTGGAGCAGGATTTTTCTGGCACAAAGCTGAGAGTGCTACCACTGAGCACTGCTTTGAAGACCAAAGTAAAGATGCACAAACCCAATGCATACAGCAGATTCTTTTGTAATACTCCATATTCAGGACGTGGTACTACATGTCAGCTTTTATCAGACAAGAATGGAAAGCAGCAGGGTCTTTGACGCTGTTTTCTTTTGAAATGCCGCACGGCAGTTGAAGGCAACAATAATAAGGATAGATGATCTTAAAATTGCTCTTTCTTGTCCATGTTTCAAAGCCACTCAGTGTCCCATACACACTGTGCTCTGTCCCACCCCTCCCCCTGCATAATAAAAAAGTCTAATCCATAATTCCTGAATAGAAAACATTTGCAAGGCTATTGGGAAAGAGCAGGAGGGAGCAGGATTAATTGGATAGATCTTTCAAAGAGCCTTGGTCTGAATGGCCTCCTTCTGTGCGTAAGAATCCATGATTAATCAAAGTAAGAAAAGAAAGCATTTCCTTCTCGCCCCGCGCACTGTGGCAGTACAATCTCTCATAGCGGTAGTCAGTTTCAGGAACGCGCAGTTTGTCCACGTGTGCTGTCAACCTCCACTCTCGATCCCTGGGTTCCTGTCAATGAAACTCTAGGGCACTGAGAGGCAGGGAGGGTCAGCTGCAGGAGTGCCTGAACCCTCTGCTTCTGAAATTGCCTCACCGCTGCGAAAACCTGACCTGCCTCTTGAACAGAAAATAGCAGGAGCGGCCTTAACAAGAAGACGACACACCACAGGAGCATGTTACTCTGTGACAGCTGCTATAGCTCTGCACAACTTCCCATTCAGCATTGAAATTTCACTTCTAAATATGTAAATGTCTTGCATGTGCAAACTTTAAAGTCAGTTTTGGGCCTTTTGATTCAGTGGTGTCACAGTGGTGTTACTTCATGGTGGCACAGTTGTTAGCACTGCTGCCTCACAGCACCAAGGGACCCGGATTCGATTCCCGGCTTGGGTCGCTGTCTGTGCGGAGACTGTATGTTCTCCCTGTGTCTGCGTGGGTTTCCTCTGGGTGCTCCGGTTTCCTCCCATAGTCTGAAAGACGTGCTGATTAGGTGCATTGGCCACACTAAATTCTCCCTCGGTGTACCCGAACAGGTGCTGGAGTGTGGCAACTAGGGGATTTTCACAGTAACTTCATTGCAGTGTTAACGTAAGCCTACTTGCGACACTAATAAATAAAGTTTAAATGCTTGCAATGTCTTTGGAGCAAGTTGTTGATCTGTGAAACACTTGAGCAGGATTTGTTTGGTTGTAAATCACCGGTGGTGTTCCAGTGTCAGCAGTTCTTGTAGATAAGGTTTAATTCACGTTAGGCACAAGGGTAAACGTTCATTCTTGCAAGGAAGATGATTTTTCCCCTTTTGTGTTACCTGGAAAGGAAGGTTTTAAAGTGGCAATGGATTTTCCACTTAGCTGTTTGCAATGTAGTTGGTATTACCAAGAGTAAAAGTGCACCTAATTTGTCTTAAATTACAGTCTGGGGACAGCTTTCAGTAGAGAGCTCTGCAGATGACCTTTCACCCCTATTTTATCTCATTCTCCCAGATTACCAAACCTGTTACAGCATCAAACCTTTTTTGTTTAGTGAATCCAGTCTCCTCGCTTCAGCAACCTTTCTGACTGCGGGACTGGTGTAGCATTTCTATTTCTACCCAAATTGTCTTTATTCTGTGGAATCCCTACAGTGCAGAAGAAGGCTCTTTGGCCAATGGAGACTGTACCGATTCTCCATTTTACCCAGGCTGACCCCCTGCCCTATCCCCATAACCATAGCTAATCCCCCTTAACCTACACATCTCAGGACACTAAGGGGCAATTTAGCATGACCAATCTATCTAACCTGCGCATCTTTTGGACTATGAGAGGAAACTGAAGCACTCAGAGAAAACCCACACAGCCACTGGGGGAGTCTGCAACCTCCACACTGTCACCCAAGGCCAGAATCGAACCGGGGTCCCTGCAGCTTCCAGGCAGCAGTGCTAACCACAGTGCCGCCCTTGAACTGTGACTTTGCAGTTAATATCAAGTTGCAGCTCCTCGCAAACAGATTCATGGGGTTGGGTTTTGTGTTCACTCAGGTTTGCATGTGAGGATGGCACCTTCCCACTCACCCTGATCTTTCCTCAGGTTTCCGGTGAGGCCTAGGCCAGCCACTTAAGGGCCTCAGTTTTCAGGCTGGCAGGAGAAGTCCGGGGGAAGCATGGAAAATGACTCTGCTCAGGCAGGAAGGGGGCCCGCAATCAAAGGCCTTCTTTCAACATTGTCTCTCCACCCTCTTCCCTGCTAAAGGTCCGTCCTTGCAGTTTTTAAACCCCCTCTTCCGATCGCTCCATCAACAACCCCACCTTCTGCACACTAGCCCAGTTGGGCCTCACCTCTCCACTACACCCTGAGTGACCCACACTTACTAGGCCCTGGACTCCAAGGATTAGGCTCTGGGGAACGCTTATGGTCCAAATATTGTCCACTGCAGATTTTGGCACTGCTGCAAGTGAAGTTCTGCTGACCAATCTCATTGGCCGGTAACTCTATGAGGTAGGACTTCCTCCTAAGTGAGAAGTGGAATATTCATCTTCAGCCAACTAATGCTTCTTAAAATTGGTTGCAAGGAAGACCGTATTGGCAGAGATGCATTCCTCACTGACTCTTCAGGTGGCGAGACAGGAAACCCCATGATACCAAAAATCCTGGCCATGGACTTTTCCAGATGTGTGAGGGCCCACAGTTGGGTCAGAAAGGCAAGGGAGGTGGGAGCGACCCTCCTTCAGCAGGTGGTGGAATCCAGTGCCAGATCTTACAGAACTCGCTGAGAAAGGGGCTATTGCCAAGGCTGCCTTCCTTATCCCAATCAGAGCGCCAGCTGCCTAGCAACTGCAGCAGCTGTGTTGGGAGTGGTAGTCAATGTTGAGGCAGGCGGGAGACCTGAGGCCTACAGCAGGATATGGAATAAAACCTTCAGAAAATTATATAGCCACACAATAGAGGGGAAGCCCCTCTGGTGAGATCACCAGGGCCACGCCTTCCCTGTCCGCAGCCCCCCCATTGCCTCGTGAAGCATTTCCTGTCCCACCATGCCACCCCTCTTCCAGCAGCTGACAGAGAGTCAGGCCGTGGCCGCCGGGGTGACCAACCAAAAGCATTCAGCCTCCGGCACTTTGGGACAGTCTGAGGATGTAAAAGGTGCTATATGAATGCAAATTCTTTCTTTTCGTTTCACTTTAGTAAATACAAAGGCCACCAGCTTCATTGGCTGGTAATGTCACTGCATATATTTCAATTATCATAGCATCAGGTATCAGAGTTCTATTCTGTGCTAAGACTCTGCAGTAACCGCTCAGACTACTATATCTGTCAATATATAGCGTGGCACAGTGGTTAGCACTGCTGCCTCATAGTGCCAGGGACGCAGGTTCGATTCCTGGCTTGGGTGACTGTCCGTGTGACGTTTGCACATTCTCCCTGTGGCAACGTAGGTTTCCTCTGGGGGTGCCCCAATTTCCTCCTATAGTCCAAAGATGTGCGGATTAGGTACATTGGCCATGCTAAATTGACACTAATGTCAGGAGATTAGCAGGATAAATGCGTGAGGTTACGGGAATAGGGACTGGGTGGGGTTGTGGTCAGTGCAGACTCGATAGGCTGAATGGCCTCCTTCTACACTGTAGGGATTATATGATTTATATCAGTTCAGGGGCAGCACATGAGATTTAAAATTCTTTTCCTATCTAGCTATTTAAATCTAGTGCTATTTAGTTTAAATCTAATACTATTTAAGTATTACCGCATCATTCTGCACAAAATGTACATCACAGTTAATACCCTGCTGTTGTACAGTGAAAATTCTGACACTGTAGACTGTACCAGTGTTTCCAAAGCAGATGGCATTCCGAATCCCTGTACGATTTGATTCCCTGTACACTTGCCCTATCACTCCACGCACCACAAACAGGATTGTACACCACAGACACATGTCCACTGGGGACTCAATCAAGCCCCACTGACAGCCATCAGAGAGATAACCACCATCATTCATCCCTGGACTATCTTCAGGCACCTTTCTGTAAGAGTAAGATGCAGTGTCTAATCCTGCCACGCCAGCTAGCGCTGACTGCCGCAAGATGCTGCAACGCAGTTCTATCACGACGTGAACCTGTGCAGTCCTGGACGCCAGCCACTTAATCAAAACACACATGGCTGAATCTCCACGCCTTAGTTTAACAAACGTTCAGCAAAGTATTACATGCAGGGATGAGTGACAGGAAGCTGGTTCACGATACATAAGTAACACAATTGCGAGCATTCCTCAAGAGAAATTGGAAAACACAATTATGTATTTGTTAACAGAATTAACATAGCTTGATTTTATTTATGCAATTGCCTGTAGAAAAGTTCAACTTCCGTCAATAATGATAGAATTCAATATTAAACATGTCAGTCGTGTAGACCACATGGTTATACGTTGAAATAACATTTAACCTTTCCCTTCTGGCTGATGGAGGCCGACATACTACTTTATTATCAGCACTGGCAGATGATTTATTACAAGTGTTTCTACTTCAGTAAAACCACATTAGGCTGCGTTCCATGCATCATTTGTTATCTTCAGCCATCCTACGTTCTTTCCGCGTGCACCCCTGACTCTCCTGCGAGGAAGTTTAACTGGTACAAAAAAAAGAGAATTGTGAGTCTCAGAGGTCCCGTTAGCTGAGGTTGCGTGGGAACGATTAGATTTCAGCCTGAAGAACTGGAGCTTGATTCAAGAGTTTGACTGTCAAACATACCATCTTGGGACAATGTGATTTATTGAGCTGTATCATTTGGAATGCAGCTAACCGCAGTGATTAAAGGAATTCTGACGAATATTGAAGGAATTAAAGTTTTGAATATGCATAGCTCAGCCTCTCCTCCTTGTACCTGAACCATATTTTGTTCATACTTTATCCCACAATTAAAGCTTGCGAAAGGCAATGCCACCGCAGTGTGCAACATATCCTCACAACCTCTCATTTTATTTTGGGTTTATTCTTTGGATGCAATATCTTGTCATAAGGTACACCTTTACATTCATTGTTGATAATGTACAAGATACAGTAACGTTGTTCACCTGGTGCGGAGAGGGGCACATCAGGACACCGACCTCCTCGTGAACTCGCTCCTGGGCCTGGTGAGACACGCCATAAATAGGTCCAGGCAGCGGGCGATCGACGGGGCCATCCATCCCGACTGTCTGCCCCTCTACCGCGGCTAAGTTCGCGGCCAGGTGTCCCTGGAGAGGGAGCATGCGGTGTCCACGGGCGCAGTCGACGCCTTCCATGCCCACTGGGCACCGCAGGGGCTGGTGTGTGTTATAGACCCTTATAATCACATTTTGATTTAATGTTTTAAGTTTCCTTTAGACTTTGGTTTCTGTTTGGGCCATTCCCCCCCCCCCTTTCCTTTTTGGGGGGGCTGCCCCTCTTAATTTGTCCCTAAGTTAATTTGAGTTTGTTTTACTTGTTGGGTCCTCAAAAGAACTACAGTAACGTTGTGCTTATGTTGCTGCTACAACGATTCAGAGGTCTGAACTAATCATCTCGAGAAGCAAGTTCAAATCTCAACAATAGCCACTCAGGAATTCATATTCAGTTAATTGAATACATCAGGATTAAGAGCTTCATGCACAGTACCACTGATGCAAGCTATCAGGATTTTCCAGCCACGCTTACCGGAAAGTCCCACCCGAGGTCAACGGACATTTTCATGGTCCACACCGCACCTGCTCCCCCCCTCCCTCCACCCCACCACAATTCCCACGGCGGGCAGGATGGGAAAACTACGCCCCCCATATGGTTTACAAATGCCTTTGAGGGAAAGAAATTTGTTGTCGTCACCCAGTCTGGTCCAGAGGTTACTCCAGACCCATTTAATCGCCCTCGAAAATTAACCTGTGGTCTGTAGAAAAAAGGAACAGAGAGGTCATCGGGGAGGTCGTCAATATGGAGCCTTGGGTGGAATTCTCCCCTCTGCGACCAAGTCGCATCGTGTCTTTCCCCCAACCCCGACTCATTAATTATGTAACCGGGTGTTTTGCGCCACATTCTGTGGCAGGATGGGCCTGACTACAGGTTGTCCAGCAGCCTATCCGGGCGCCGAATTGAAAAGAGGCCCAACTTCATTCGTGTACGACTAAAGATGGGCCTGCCTCCAGAAAATGAAGTTGGGTCTCTGGGAGCACTCTGAGAATGGAGGATATGAGGATGAATCTCCAGGAAGAACCTGCTGCTGGGAGTTAGAAAGATGGAGCTCCTCCAGGACACCGGATCTGGAAGATCCACATGTAGATGCTCCTCCCACCCACTGCATGTGGCATTTCAGTGCCTAGGTTTGCTGGTGGCCTCTATCCCAAACTCTGGAGACAGATCCAGGCAATGTTCAGATGAGTCCTGACATCTGCATGCCACGTGTTTTACTGCCGGTGTCTTGGAGGATCCAGCTTGGGGAACTTCCATCCTTCATTTGCATCCCACAAGTAACCTTCAATGCCATCTGCTCCCCCCCCACCCCCACACTTCTAACCAGCAAGCTGGTTTTGTCCACAGTGACAACCGCATCCAGTCATTTGACCACAATCTGATTTCTCGGCCTATTGAGCGCAGTCAATTCTCAAATATGCCGTTGGTGAGATCACGGATATCTTCGGCCTTTAACATACAATCATACAGTGCGGAAGAGGCCCTTCAGTCCATCGAGTCTGTACTAGCATGCGAGAAACACCTGAACTCCCACCTAATCCCATCTGCCAGCACTTGGCCCATGGTCCTGTATGTTATAATGTGCCATGCGTTCACCCAGGTATTTTTTAAAGAATGTGAGGCATTCCGCCTCTACCACCCTCCCAGGCAGCGCATCCCAGACCGTCACCACCCTCTGGGTAAAGAGGTTTTTCCTCACATCTCCCCCTCAACCTCCTGCCCCTCACCTATGTCCCCTCGTGACTGACCAGATATAAACTGTGTACGAACGGCACAGTGGTCCTTTGCTTAGAAAGGGATAGAAGGTGGATGCTGGTTCCACATCATCACATCACCACACCCAACACCCTGGAGCAGTCAGCAATTGGCTGCAATTGCCATTGTTTCTTTGTCTGATCGAGCCCTTGACTTGTCGCAGAGTGACTGAGCTGGCTCGCTAGTGAAACAGCACATCAGTCACTAGCTGAAAGGAAGCAGAGCTCTGCCCTGTCTCTAAAGCAAGAGACATCATCTTCAAACAAACCACAAGTCAGAGATGATCGAGTAGCTGGTGTCACTTTCAGGACCATAGACCAAAGAGTTGTAATTACTGCCCAAATCTCTGCATCAATTCCCACCATTATACACACCTCTAGAAAACATGACCTCCATAGCCTGTTTCCATGCTGTAAATCTCTATGACTCCATGACTCTATAAGCACTGCTCCTCTGATGAACCTAAATGTAATATCCCAGGCCCATACAGCTTCACCTCAGTATACAAGTTGCCCACACTTTCTGCTCATCCATTCCTCCCCTGAATTGAAAATAGTTGCAGCATTGAATTCAATTGTCAAGTTCCCTCCTCTTTGTCTCATCAACAAACAAGATTAAAAGCTTGTTTCCAGTGTGACTTAGAGATCCAGGTCAGTTTTGAGCATGTACAGCCAGCCTAAAGCCAAAGATAATTTGACACATCTTTCCCTATATCTGATGGAAAATCTGTACTTTTAATCCTGGACAGACACACAAACACACACACAAATAAATTCCTGTCCTGCTCCAAAACTATGTCTGAATTTCTGAAGGGGCATGCAAACAAATTTACAGCCAGATTTCCGCTTTGAGGTAGAACGCTGAAGTGGGAGGTTTTCTGACACAGCTGATGTGCCTCAACTTCAAAGGCCTTGCGCAATCCAGTTTTCATAAGTCATAGAAACCGGCTGCTCCGGTTTCCTCCCACTGTCCAAAGATGTGCAGGTTAGGTGCTAAATTGCCCTTTGGTCTCCCAGGATGCATATTAGAACAATATGGTACATATGTGGGTTTACAGGGTAGGGCCTAAGTGGGATTGTCATCAGTGCTGACTCAATGGGCTGAATGGCCTCCTTGTGTATTGTAGAGTTTCTATGATTCTTCTTTCTATGATTCCCACTTTAAGTCTTCACAAGTCAGTAAGCTGAAGACAAAAGATATTCATTTATCTGTTCTCTAGCTTTTGGCCCTCTCATGAACCAAAATATTTTCCAGTGAATGAAAAGCTTTCTATTCAGTTCTGCCTGAATAACCACAGGCTTAACAATTCAAATATACCACTACGTAACCGCCTGAAATAACTGATGGCTTGCCAGCTGCGCTACATGATTTTTACTCCATTTATGATGCTCATTTTGGTACATTTTCTGTCTTTTTTAATGTATTTCTCAGTCAAGAAGAACTGGTGAAGTGGGGTTCAGTATCATTCTAGTTAGCATAACCTCTACATTCGAAGAGTCCAATGCCAGGGTTTAGGAGACAAGGTAAAGAAGGGCTCTGTTAATGAGTGCAGACATGTAAATTTCAGTATTCTCTAGCCAAATGGGTGAACAGTTTGGATTCTGTGCCATCACCTGCAGCTATATCATTATAATGTCAACATCATACCACAAGATAGACCTTAGTCCAGGGACAGAAGAAATGTGCAAAACTTGTGCGGCATGGTAGTACAGTGATGACCACTGCTGCCTCAGAGCGCCAGGGACCCAGGTTCAATTCCCGGCTTGGGTCACTGTCTGTCTGGAGTTTGAACATTCTCCCCGTATCTGTGTGGGTTTCCTTTGGATGCTTCGGTTTCCTCCCATGGTCCAAAAATGTGCCGGTTAGGTGGATTTGCCCTGCTTAATTCCCCCTTAGTGTCGGGGGATTAACAGGGTAAATACGTGGGGTTATGGTGATAGAGTCTGGGTGGGATTGTTGTCAGTGCAGGCTGGATGGGCAGAATGGCCTATTTCTGCCCTGGAGGGAATCTACGATTCTAATAAGATTCAGCTACAACTCAAAGGGACAATTTGCTTGCGTGAGTATTAACTGGAATGGCAAGCAAGGTCCAAATAACAGCTTCACAACAGGGGATCTCCAAGCCTATCTCAACTACTGTTGCCTTGATTAGGTTATCCTTGATATGATTTGAATTACTGATATCAGAGGTGCTTGCTGAAGGGACAGCCAAGAGTAAGTCTGCTGCAAATTGTCTCAACTCATTTCCAGTTCTGGATAGGTAAACACGTGAGTGCTTCAGTCCCTCGACACATGTAGAAACAGCAACAACAACAAAAAAATTCTGTGCAGTTATTTACAGATATTTAAAAGCAATGATCTATTTCAGATCCTACGAACTGTCCGCTTCACAATCAGTTGACTCCAACCCAGTAAAAACCATAGGGATTCTTGAGCGGGGATAATGATAATACAGGATTAGGCCAGATCTTGTAAAGCATCTTACAAATCTTACAGGCTTTCAAATTTTGCCTCCTCACATCCGAGAGGATTTGTTCCAGAGGCCTGGTTCTTTTGAGAGGGTGTTCAAAGTTCTGTTTTATTAAGACACGTGTTGCTGTTGTTCTCTCCACTCTCAGCCTCGATTCAGCCGATCGAAGAATCCACCAGAAACGTTCAGGGTTATTCCTGAGACGTTGCAAGGACGGCTGCGAGAATGCTGAGGGGGCCAGAGCTCAGTCACGGGCGTCTTAGTTATGGGAGCTCTTTGTTAGCAGTGGGATCCTCTGGTCCCACCGCTGGCAATGGGATATCACCCCATGCTGCTTCAGGTTGAACAAGAACCTGTGTTTGTTGACAGAGGGTCATCTGGATTTGACACGTCAGCTCTTTTCTCTCCTTACCGATGCTGCCAGACGTGCTGAGATTTTCCAGCATTTTGACTTTTGGTTAATGTATTTTTGTAGTGCACTTAACATAACAAAATGTCCCAAACCGCTTCATAGAATCTACATTGCTGAAGGAGGCCATTCGGCCCATGGAGCTTGTACCAAAAACGATCCCGCCCATGTCCTGTCCTATCTCCCTAACCCCACATATTTACCCTCCTAATCCCTCCCTGACATTAAGAGGCAATTTATCATGGCCAATTAACCTAATCCGCACATCTTTGGACTGTGGAAGGAAACTGGAGCACCTCAAGGAAACTCACGCAAACACAAGGACAGTCACCCCAAGGCTGGAATTGAACCCGGGTTCCTGATGCAATAGTGCAAACCACTGTGCCACTTCACAAGAGTGACAAAAAGCAAATGTTGACAAAGAGCCACATAGGGTCAGTGTGGTGGGTCGGCAATGTCACTGGACTATTAATCCAGAGTCCCAGGTTAATGTCCTGGGGACATGGGTTCAAATCCCACCACCCACCAAATTCAGTTCATAAATCTGGGCAGGAATTCTCTGACCGTTCACGCAGGCGGGATTCTCTGGTCCCACTGGCAACGCACTCCCGTCTGTGGGTTTCCCACCAGCGTGGTTTGATATCAATGGGAATTCTCATTGACAGCAATGGGTCAAGAGAATCCCACCTCTAGCAAACAATGCGCCGCCTCCTGCCAGCGGGAAGCACGCGACTGGAAAGCAGGAGAATTCCGGCTTTGGAATTGAAACTATCATCAGTTCTCATGGGGGCGGCACGGTGGCACAATGATTAGCACTGCTGCCTCACAGCGCCAGGGACCTGGGTTCAATTCCGGCCTTGGGTGACAGTCTATATGGAGTTTGCACGCTCTCCCAGTATCTGAGTGGGTTTCCTCCCACAGTCCAAACACGTGCGGGTTAGGTGGATTGGCCATGCTGAATTGCTCCTTAGTGCTCCTTAGAAAATTAATATGTTCATGGATCATATCACCGAGGCACAGAAAGTGGATGAGAAATAGAAAGGGCCAAGGATAGATCATTGGGAAACACTGGAGGTTACAATGTGGGAGAGGGAAGAGCATCATGGCCGGAAGTAGCCATGGCTACTGTTAGATACATAAGAATGGAATCATGCAAGATCAGTCCCACCCAACTGGACTATAGCAGAGAGGTCTTGGAACGGACTGGTGTGGTCAATTATGTCAAAGGCAGATTGAGAAGGATGAGGAGAGTTAATTTAGCTGTGTGACAATCGTATAGGATGTCTTTGGTAAGTGCCATTTTGGTGCTGCAGGAGGAACTAAACTGGTCTAGTGGGATTCAAACATGGAATTCTGGGAAAGATGGGCAGGGATTTGGATGATGACAGCACATTCTAAATCTTTGGGGGCGAAATAGAGGTAGAAAACGGGACGGTATTTTTCATAGGACAGTGGTGTCAAGGGCTGTTGTTTTTTCCTGAGAGGGCTAAAGCAGATTTAAAAGACCTACAAAAAAAAACCGGGTCGCAAACACTTTGGAACACCATTCTTCACAATTACAAATCTACCCTCCATGCCCACCAAATTACCTTGTTGGTGCCGACTGGTCCCATTGCCTTTGGCAAATATGACAATCCATAGTGCAGGGTACCAATTCCGCACGTCGTGAATCACTTGGCAAACGTAACCAAGATTGGGCCTCAAAATCATGAGGGCCAGTCTGCTCCAACTTCCCCCTTCTCTCTCCCCACCACTCTCCCTCATTTCACCCTCTTCCCCCACTCACCCTCCTCTTCTATCCTCCCCCCCTTTCCCCCTCTTTCTCCACCTCCCCCCCCCCCACCATCACCACCTTCACTCACCAACTGGGTGGCCCAATCAGCACAATCCTCCTGCCTAAAATCAAAATAGGCCTCATTTTGCCTTTTCAGCTCCTTAGCTTATTATGTCAAAAGGAAGGAAGAGTTGCATTTATCTAACACCTTCCACAACCTCAGGATGTCATCGAATTTGGAAGCATAGCCACGGTTGCAGGGCAGAAGGGCAGCAATTTATGGGCAGCCAAGTACAACAGGTAACAACAACAACAATCAGACAATCTGTTTTAGTCACGCTGGCTGAGAGAGAAATGTTGGGCCGGGTCACCTGTGAATCGTGCCTTAGAACCTCGACTGTCTGCCTCAGAGACCAGACAGAACCTGCAACTGTGCAGCCCTCCCTCAGTACTGCACTGAAGGGACAGGGTGCTCAGGTCAGGGATTTGAACTCACAATATCCTGACTCAGAGACAGGAGCACTACACACTGTCCACTACCGATAACCCACACAATATTGGTGGCCCTCATTTTCATTCTTTCAGTTCGCATGGGCTTCATAGGGAAGTCCAACATGTGTTGCTCATGTCTCAAATGTGTAATATTTAGAATCTATGTAATGATATATACATTGAGTTAATGTCTCAAGTCTCTTAACATTGTAATTTTGAAGCAAGTAACCCAGAACTTTAATGCGTAGAGGGCGTTGAAAGCATTCATGGTGAGCTTTAAACATTGGCCTGCACTGTCCTCTTGTGGTACATGTGGAAAGCTGTTAATGCTCTCCAAAACAAAACATTCTTCCATTATAGAGACGAGGGAGCTGGAATTTTGATTACAAAGTGATCCCTTAAAACCTTTTTCTCATGAAATCGCCTGACAATGCCTCCGCACTTTAAATCCCTAGCATTAAACAGCACCAATAGAATTGCGAACATATTTAACCCACCGTGTAATTAGGAAGCAGCAATGCAGGCAATTATTACAACACACACAGCAAGATATTCTTCATACATACGATACATTAAGTTTGAATACATCATCGTTCAAGAGACAGGTTTGCCATGAAACACCACATCAAATACTGCTAAGCAATGTGCCAGCAGCGTAGTCATTGTGCAAATTCAGTTAGCATTTTCTTAAATTGATAGTTTTTTTTAAATAAATGGTTTTAGTGTTGATAAAATAATTCCATGCTCACTGCAGTAGCTTTAACAATGGGGTACCAGGCCACAAAAACTGAGTGGGGCATTTATGATGAAACAAAAGTCCAAACCAAAAGCATAAGCTTTAGTAGAAAATCCAAACACCTGAGAGCACAAAAATCCAACCCGCCATAATCATATCTGAACTCCTGTGGAGAAAAATCTGGAAACTCAAGCAGCAATAAATATGAGGAGAAAATAATATCTACTATACACAAAAAAAACCTAAATCCTACCATCCCAATGTTCAAACCTCTGGGATCAGTTGCTCACCTGGGCCTAACTTCCTGCCAGTCAGACAGCTCAATCCTTCACCTGGGCCCAACTTCCTGTCAGTCAAATAGCTCAATCCTTCACCTGGGCCCAACTTCCTGTCAGTCAGATAGCTCAATCCCACACCTGGGCCCAACTTCCTGTCAGTCAGATAGATCAATCCCTCACCTGGACCCAACTTCCTGTCAGACAGATAGCTCAATCCTTCACCTGGGCCCAACTTCCTGCCAGCTAGCTGGCTGCAGGATGCCAGTTCTGGCCATGACATTGCTGCTGGTGCTGTGGTAATGAAGCGTGACTTTTTAATTGGGACCTGGCCTCCCTCCAATGGAATTTGGTGGCCAGGTTGAATGACTCATGCCAGGCATAAAGAAAAGTTCCAGTCTACACTGCCAAGTAATGCTGTCTTGACTCATTCCAAGTATCTTTCTCCAGACATAGATAAATGAGAATGTCACAAATCCCCCTCTGGGATTACCAGGTGTGCTTATCTTGTGGGAGCTCCCTCGTATATTTCGACGAATAACCCCAACATTGAACATTTGTAAACTTGGTGTATAGATAGGGATACGGTTTAGAGAATTCTCTGCCTCCCTTCAATCCTCTAGTATGACTAGACACTTTTTAGATTGTGTGTAAGCACAGAGTATTTCAGCAATTAGATCTCCATATTGTCAAGACACTGTCTGTAATTCTGGTCACCTTATTATAGAAATATACAGGATATTATTAAACTAGAAAGAATGCAGAGAAGATTTACTAGGATGTTACCAGGATTTGATGGATTAAGTTATGAGGAGAAGCTGGATCGACTGGGACTTTTTTCTCTGGAGCATAGGAGGCTGAGGGGTAATCTTATAGAAGTCTATAAAATAATGAGGGGCATAGATCAGCTAGATAGTCAATATCTTTTCCCAAAGGTAGGGGAGTCTAAAATTAGCGGACATAGGTTTAAGGTGAGGAGGGAGAGATACAAAAGTGTCCAGTGGAGCAATTTTTTCACACAGAGGGTGGTGAGTGTCTGGAACAAGCTGCCAGAGGTAGTAGTAGACTTTTAAAAAGCATTTAGATAGTTACATGGGTACGATGGGTATAGAGGGATGTGGGCCAAATGTGGGCAATTGGGATTAGCTTAGGGGTTTTAAAAAAAAAAGAGCGCCATGGACAAATTGGGCCAAAGGGCATGTTTCCATGCTGTAAGCCTCTATGACTCTATCATGCACAAGCTTACATTAACACTGCAAAGAAGTTACTGTGAAAATCTCTTAGTCACCACAGTCCGACGCCTGTTCGGGTACACTGAAGGAGAATTTAGCATTGTCAATGCACCTAACCAGCATGTCTTTCGGACTGTAGAAGGAAACCCGAGCAGCCAGAGGAAACCTACATAGACACGGGGAGAATGTGCAGACTCTGCACAGATGATCACCCAAGCCAGGAATTGAACTCAGGTCCCTCACACTGTGAACATAAGAACATAAGAAATAGGAGCAGGAGTAGGCCATCTAGCCCTTCGAGCCTGCCCCGCCATTCAATAAGATCGTGGCTGATCTGTCGTGGCTCAGTTCCACTTTCCCGCCCTCTCCCCATAACCCTTAATCCCCTCTCTTATCAAAAACCCATCAACCTGCGTCTTAAAAATATTTAGCGAGGCAGCCTCCACCACCTCAACGGGCAGAGAATTCCAGAGATTCACCACCCTTTGAGTGGAGAAGTTCCTCCTCAACTCCGTTCTAAACCGCCCCCCCTTTATCTTGAGGCTGTGCCCCCTAGTCCTACTGTCCTTTCTGAGCGGGAAGAGTCTCTCCACCTCTATCCTATCCATCCCATTCATCATCTTATATGTCTCAATGAGATCTCCCCTCATTCTTCTAAACTCTAACGAGTACAAGCCTAGTTTATTCAGCCTCTCCTCATAGCTCAACCCCCTCAACTCCGGTATCAGCCTAGTAAACCTCCTCTGCACTCCCTCCAAGGCCAAAATATCCTTGCGTAAGTACGGCGACCAAAACTGCACACAGTACTCCAGCTGAGGCAGAAGTGCTAACCACTGTGCCACCAAAGGCAGGCTCATTAAAGCTCTTGTAGGATCAGGAGAGAACTTCTTCTCTTCCTCCTTCAAGGAGGATGTTCTGGTCAAGCAACAATATATTTTTTAAATATATTTGCAGTTGTTCAAGCCTGGTTATCATTGAAGAATCCAGTATTGGACCAGTCTCACATATCAGTGAGTATATTTAAATGGAGACCTTCCACAACTCATGTACCTAAAAGACCCGACACTTATTTTCGGCATCCACCTGAGACATCAAAAAGTAGAGCTTCATAAATTTAGCAGTGAGGCCAACACCAGTGTAAAGGACTACCCCACTGAATTAGTGCTAATTTGCACTCATTGCAAAAACAGCGACAACACTTTTGTACTAATTTCGATATCAATATACAACCATGGAAACTAGCACAGGGTCAGATGGTCCAGATTCTGGTGCTGTAGTCACAGATGAATGAAGCATTTGACCCATTCTACTGCTCTGACAGCCATTCCAATCCGTGACTGATAGCTCCGTGTCATCCTTTTGTGACAGTAAGGGATCGAATTCAGAGGTGATACGCCGAAACAAGCCAGCTTTTCTTTCTCATTTCATTTTTTTTCTGCGACTCTCAACCTGGCGCACCTGGGCTGACAGTCGCAAGAGACACATGTCAGCCTCCACTGAAGTAGAGATCAATACTGCCTTATAGTCCAGATGAAAGCTCCTTGGCTTCAACACTTTTCATCATCCCTGTCATCAGAAAGTGAAAATTGGTAAAGAAGAAAGGAAGAAAAAAAAAAGGGTGCAAATAGGACTGAGCATTCAGTCAGATTTTTGAACAGCAGATGGAGATCTTATTTCATGGAACTTCTGTCAAAGGTCACAGGAGAACTAGAGAAAGTGACAATCTTTTGTCAGACCTCAGACTGACATGTTTGTTTCGGAGCTAAGAAGAAAGAGGGATCCGTTTAGAATTTATTGCTGTTTCAAGAGGTGACACATGATACAAGTCAACATAAATGCTTTTTGAAAACATTTTTGCAGGTATGTTTCAATCACACGGGTTCCTTTAACCTGTTTAGGTCTTCTCCAAATTTCCCATTATCCATCAATAACACAACACATCTATTGCAACCATAATGACACATTAAGTTAATTCTTCAATCCCTTCAGCGGACCACAGGAATTATTTCCGACAATGGAGCCAAGTGAACCGAACAATCCTTTAAGGCAATGTGTAAGAAGTGTAGAATAAATCATACTACTTCATCACCGCATTACTCCGGATCCAATGGAATGGTGGAATGCATGGTTTGAACCTGGAGAGGGGGAGGTTAAGCTACTGCACTGAGCGCAGGTGATGACTGCCCAATGAGGTTGAGGCACAGTTGTCCGAGGGAGGAAGTTGGGGTCATGCTGTCCATAAGAAGGGCCCTGAGAAACAGAAGGAGGAAGCTGAATGACAGAGGAGAGGTCTGTGCCTACCAAGGGCAGCATGGTACTAATCATGAAGTGTTGTCAAATAAAACATGATCTACACTTGGCCATGCTGCATTTTAGAGCAAAACCATTCAGCGTGACTGTTCGCTCACTTGTGGAATTCCTACTTGGGCAGAAGCACGGACAAATTTATCTAGTCAAAACTCATCGATAGTCCCAGTGGCACAAGATGCATTAATCAAAAAACTGAGGAAAGTGAAAGATGCCTATGACCAGCATACAATTAAATAATTACCCAACCTCAACTTCAGACAAAACAGACAAAATCTTTGACAAAGAAACTAAACCCTAATGAAGACATAGGGAATCCATCAGAAATCATCAGCACGTGCCCAGAACCAAGATCATATCAAGTACACACACCAACAATACCACAACCAGAAACATGAAGCGATCCACACAGTCGAAAATACAACACAAACAAAACAACCCTACCCAGCATCCTGAAATTGTACAGCAATCTCTAACAAAGCTCACCAATAACTAAATCTGGACAGATAAATAAATGGCCAATACATTACGGAGACATATAAATGTATTGCTTTATATAGGAATATATTCAGACACAACAGCAAAAGAAAATGGTATTATGTAAATAGTTTGATTTTCTAAGGATAACTTCTCGTTCAGACAAGAAGGGGATATTACAATATAATGTATATGTACATTTAAAAGGCCATTTCTGGAACTGTTGTCAATTACTATATACCCCAAGACATGATAAAATGGGCCATACAGTGACACAGTGGTTAGTACGGCTGCCTCACAATGCCAGAGATCTGGGGTTCAGTTCCCAGATGGGGTCACTGTGTCTGCACAGTCTGTGTGGGTTTCCTCTGGGTGCTCCAGTTTCCTCCCACAGTCCAAAAGACATGCTGCTTAGGTGCATTGGCCACAGTAATTTCTCCCTCAGTGTACCCAAACAGGCACCGGAGTGTGGCGGCTAGAGGATTTTCATAGTAATTTCATTACAATGTTAATGTAAGCCTACTTGTGACACTAATAAATAAATGATGTTGTAGTCCCATGATACTGAACTCTAAAGGAAATATGCATTCTCAGCCTCCTGCTTAACATTGTACGTGTGTTGTCTTATCTTTTGATAAAAAGCTGACATGATTGTTATACTAATTCTTGGCAAATGGTTGGTGTGTCCATGTATGTCAAATAGAAGAAAGTAAGGGACCTGGGTAGGGGGAGGTTGAGCTGCTGCACTGAGCCCAGGTGATGACTGCCCAATGAGGTTGAGGCTCGGTTGTCCGAGGGAGGAAGTTTGGGTCATGCTGTTCCTAAGAAGGGCCCTGAGAATCAGAGGGAGGAAGCTGAATGACAGAGGAGAGGTTCGTGTCCACCAAGGGCAGCATGGTACTGGAGAGAGCAAACTGATTGAGAGCAAGTCAATGGTGATAGAGAGAGAGTTGAGGATGACAGTTGGCAGGTCAAGGGTGATGGGATTGGGGGTGGGTGAGGTCCAGGATGTCATGTGGTGTCAAGGGGGGTGGGGGGGTAGGGGGGTAGGGGGGTGGGTGGGTGAGGGGGGTGGGGGTTTGGGGGTGGAGGGGGGGGACAAAATTGATCAAGGGTGATGGTAGAAGTAGGGCTAGAGTTATGGAAGGAAGGTCTTAGATGACGGGGAGGAGGCAGAGCAATGGCTTACAGCTCCAATGAATCATGTGCGGCAATGGGGAGGGTATGAGCAGCAGTTCAGATTCAACATCCACAAAATGACGCTGCTGCTTTACAGGAGGTTGATGCCTCTTCAGGTGCCTTTTTAAAGATGGCATCTGGACTTTGGATCACTGTAAGATAACGGTGGGATCGGTGACTTTCTGCGAGCACATACACTGAGTAGGTTAATTTGCTACCTGCTGCGTGATTAGGAAGGCCAGCTTTCCTGCCTCCAAGCAGTCGTTTCACTTCCAGCCCTGTATCACGATACTCGCCACTGCAACAATTATTACAGACATACCATGGAAAGCATCCTTCCCGGATGTATCGCAGCTTGGTATGGTTCCTGCTCTGACCTAGACCTCAAGAAATTACTAAGGGTTGTGAACATAGGCCAGTCCATCACACAAATCAGCTCCCCATCCATTGACTTTGTCTACACATCCAGCTGCCTCAGGAAAGCAGCCAACACACTCAAGCACCCCATGCATCCCAGACATACTCTCTTCCATCTTTTTCCACCAGGAAAAAGATACAAAAGTCTGAAAACACGTACCAACCAACTCAAGAACAGCTTCTTCCTTGCTGCCATCAGACTTTTGAATGGACCTATCTTATATTAAGCTGACCTTTCTCTTCACCCTATCTATAACTGCAACACTACATTCTGCACCCATTCCTTTCCTTCTCCCCTATGTACTCTATGAATGATATGCTTTCTCTGCATAGTGTTCAAGAAATAATACTTTTCACTCTATCCCAATACATGCGATAATCATAAATCAAATCAAATCAACAAGATTTTGCCCCTGGCCTTCATGGGATAATATAGCCTTTTCTTATTTGATGTTTAGTAAAACATGACACATATTTTTAGCCTACGTTAAATATTATCAGCAGCCGTGTTGCTAAATAGTACCCTGGCGATTTTCCTACATGGAAAGAATGTGCACCAAAGATATTTTTTGCCCTTCATGAAGGCTTTGTCCCTTAAAATGGTTTGACTTGTCAGAACTTTGCTGATAAAGCTCTGAAGGAGGTCCACTCCCAGATACAACACAAATTGCTGAGGTCCGTAGGTACAGATAAAAGCATGTTAAACAAGCAGTGAGAGTAGTCAACCTGATGATAAACTGTGTGTAAAGAATTCATCATTGAAGCACTTAATACGCAGTCAGAGACAGTCCCAACGGTAACATCATGCTGTTCTGTAATTAGCATTTCAAGATTTATTCTTTCAAGCTCTATACCGTTCGAGATTTTTTTTTTGCAGACATATCGTGTAATCTGAGATGCGGCACAGATTAAAAAAAGACAGATTCTTGGACTCGGAAAGGACAATATTGATGCACGCACTCACTGCGGGAAACAAACAAAACTAGGTAAACAAGAGTGCTCATTCACAATCACAGGTCTACATCGGGTTGTACACATGATTTAAATAGCCTCAAATAGAGAGAAAACTGAAATTTTAAAAAATAAGGTGCAACCCAGAATGGGGTGCTGGCTGTTGACATCTGCGTTTGGGTATGGGTTGAAGCCCAAGGCCCGGAGCACAGCTTGCGAGAAAACGTTTAGAAAGAATGGTGAACTTGCCTGGGCTTCTGTTGGCTTCCATTTCAGTCCCCAGCTGGTTTGGGTCAGCAAGGAACCAGCAGGCCTTCTCCCAGCAGGCTCAGACTGCATGTTAATATCCCAAAAGGACCCAGTTACATCAGTGGAGTTGATTCCTCAAACTATGACCCCTAATTCTGGATTCCCTCCCCACCCCCCCCTCCACTATCATCGGAAATATTCTTTCTGAATCTACCCTGTCTAATCCTGCTAGAATTTTATAAGTTTCTATGAGGTCCCCTCTCACTCTTCTAAACTCCAATGAATACAGTCCTAACAGACTTAGTCTCTCCTCCTATGATAGACCTGCCATCCCAGGAATCAGCCTGGTAAACTTTCGCTGTACTCCCACTATAGCAAGGATATCCTTCCTCAGATAAGAACATCAAAATTGCACATAATATTGCAGATGTGGCCTCACCAACACCCTGTACAATTTCGGAAAGGAATGTGAAGACACTGGGGAAGACCTTCACTCCATCTTTACTTCCCACCTCCTTCCAGATGGTGAAGGTTTACAAATCCCCTTGGGTGCCTAAAATTAACAATATTCCTTTTCTCAGTAGCACCCCTTATTTTGGTGAAATGGTACCTGTGTGTATTGCCATGAGGAAAGAGTTTGTTTGGGATACACTTTTGTAAGTAAAATGGCTATGAATGCTCAGGGAGAGATCCTTCTCCACAATCCAGCTCAAATTTGGATGCAAGTATGATGCAGAATGATGGAGAATGCAGGGATTATGTGGGTCTGAGTTTAACTCTTAGAAATCCTAATACCCAACTCCAAATGAAGAGTTATGTTGTGGCCTTCTAATGTTGTCAAGAGATTTGAGGCTTTGTTAGGAACAAAAGGTATTTATTGATAAGAGAAACTTAGGTACATGAGGTTTGCCCTGAGGCAGAGCTCCAGTCTTTACATACCTACTATATAGCTGCTCAGAGAATCTACCCAAAAGATGACTCCACCTTCTAGGGGTGATCACTCAATTTTAGTTCCTATTGGTCCCTCAAGTCAGGTGACTGTCTTCTGCTGTAGTTTTAAAGAGACAGACACCACATGCACAATAAACAGGATAATGCCAACATCACTCAAAAATTTAATGCATGGAAAACCACTCGATTAAGGTGCTACAGATAATGATTGAAATATTCCTGGGAAATGGGAGAAAGAAAAGATGCCAAGAATGGTGACTGATGGACAAAAATTGAGACCAGCATCCAGATTAATTGCCAACCAATCAAGCAATCAATGTGTACCTTTGTTAAACTGAACAAAGGCCTGCAAGTGTCACATAAGAAAACAGACAAAAAATTCCAGGGGTTATTTGTGTACAAAATACACCCAACTGCTTCAACTCAACTATGACATTCAATAGAGCAATCAGATAAGCTCTTGGCGATTGTGTTTGCCTCCAGGAATTTCATCCCATAACAAAAATCCACAGCACTTACTTTTAAAAGCAACAAAAGAGTACAAGATAGCTGAATTCACCAAACCCACCAATACAAAATAAAGACTTAGCTTAGAAATGACATTGCTGAAAGGAACATCCGACATTTTTATTTGTTTCTTTATCAGAAGCACTAAACAAATTAATGACTGCATTAAAATGACAGCTATGAAAGTGTTGAGCACAATAGCACAGCGGTTGTGGTGGCACAGTGGCACAGTGGTTAGCACTGCTGCTTCATAGCGCCAGGGATCCAGGTTCAATTCCGGCCTCAGCTCACTGCCTGTGTGGAGTTTGCACATTCTCCCCATGTCTGCTTAGGGACTTCTGGTGTTTCCTTCCACAGTCCAAAGATGTGCGGGTTAGGTTGAATTGCCCCTTTGTGTCAGGGGAATTAGCAGGGTAAATATGAGGGGTTATGAGAATAGGGCCTGGGTGGGATCAAGGTCAGTGCAGACTCAACTCCTTCTGCAGTGTAGAGATTCTATGATTCCCTATTTGATTGATAAAATTTTACATTTAACTGAAAGTTTGTCTCATTCAGATATCATGTGAGCAATTGGATCAGTGACCATGGTAGTGGTCCCAATACATTTCCCAATACAGACACATGTGGAGCAACAGAGACAAGTAGAATGTGCAGCAACATGTTTCCCACGTGATTCTACAGTCTTCAGAGCTCTGTGAGCATCATTTGTGGAAGGAAATCCAGCCAGGGTGAACTTCTTCATTTTCCAAATGAATATGTATACATGCTGCCAATTCACATCACACAAGTGCCAGACAATGACCCCATCCCCAACAATCCATCGCCCCGGACATGCAATGGCATTACCATCACTGAATCCCCCACTATCAACTCCTTGGGGTTACCATTGACCAGAAACTGAACTGGTCTACTCATGTAAATACTGAGGATACCGGAGCAGGTCAATGGCTAGGAATCCTGGCTGCGGGACCTTCTTGATGTCAATGGGATTTCTCATTGATTCCACCCTATGCCTCTGGGAAACCCTGTGGCAGGGATGCATCATGGGTGGGAGCAGGAGATCTCACAGTGGAACAGGAAGATCCTGTCATCGTGAACAGTCAACAAATTCCAATCTCTGTGTGCTTCCATGCTTTCCACAAATTACCTATTTATTTCTGGCTAGAAGTATTTCATATTACAACTCATCAATTGTCTATAGGAAAAAAATTAATACATACATTGCAATCAAAAGCGAGTGATCTAGGGTGTCTGTTAACATTAACCGCCTTGAAGTCACTCATATGGCATCTAATTTTGGGCAGTGGAAAGTCATCTTGCTGAGTGGGCACTGGTGGAATGGAACCTCACCCACCAAGAGCATATCTAAGAAAATCATAAGCATGTAACCCCTGATTTCCCAGGGCACTTCCAATGAACAAAGCTCTATGTCAAGAACTCTCTATCGGAAAGCAGGTCCTCAGTACCAGTGTGTCCTATATTGCTATTGCACCATGATAGATTCATCATTGTGCACTGAACATCACAATTCTATCCATTACTGTCCGCCACTGTGAACTGAACCCAAAAGCTGATCGGTAAAAGATGAATTCCTGTAGGCAACACGTGATGTGACTCTCAAACTAATGAATTACCTGGTTATTGGTGGGCACATATCAAATCTGAACTCGTGCCAGTTTGTGTTGATGGGGAAGGAGTGGGCGGTGGCAAAGGGTTGGTGGTGGGAGAGGGCAATCAAATAAATCCAATCATTAATCTTACGCTTTCCAATCCATTTAATAAACTTGCATATTCGAGGTTTGACTTACAGATAGTGCTGAAAAGCTTCTGTTATTGCAGAGCCTTAACACAGTTGGACATTGAAGAATTAGAACAATTTTTAACATCATTGATGCCCATGCCATCCATCACTGTTGTGTTCTTCTTTCTTGGCAAAGGGATAAACAAAAGAGAAATCTAATTTACAGGGCTTTGATCAAACTAAGCCTCTGCCGGATTGGTTCTGATTTACTTTCAACTCAATGGTACATATAAAATACAAAGCAGGAATGTTTTCTATCTATGATATCATGGACAAATTTAAGATGTTACTTTATATTGTCCGTGATAATTTATATTTGTGTGTGAGATACTTCTTACCCTTGGCGGTGAGTGAGTCAATTTTAAGTAGCTCATCATCAGGTTTTGTGTCTTTCAAAAGAAAAAGGTATGTTTATTTTTCACCAGCCTTTCCCTAGCATTTACTAAAGAAATTATATATGACACACACACACACACACACACACACACACACACACCAAAATTCAGTACAGGTGAAGGTACAATCAATGCTTATACAAACCGAATGAATCTCCATCTCCACATCAATGCAGACCTGATATTTCATGGTCATGTTATTACATTGTCAGAAATAATGGCAGAGATTTGATTTGATTTGATTTATTCTTGTCGCATCTATTGAGACACAATGAAAAGTATTGTTTCTTGTGCACTATACAAAGCATACAGTTCATAGGGTATATAGTGGAGAAGGAAAGGAAAGGGTGCAGAGTGTTGCAGTTACTGATAGATGTACAGAAATATACAGCTTAAAATATGGTAGGTCCATTCAAAATTCTGATGGCAGTGGGGAAGAAGCTGTTCTTGAGTCAGCTGATACGTGATCTCAGACTTGTACCTTTTTCCAAACGGAGAAAGCTGGAGGAGAGGATGTCTGGAATGTGTGGAGTCTTGATTGTGCTGTCTGCTTTGCCGAGGCAGCAGGAAGCATAGACAGAGACAATAGAAGGGAAGCTGGTTGATGTGATGGACTGGGCTACATTCGCAACCCTCTGAAGTTTCTTGTGGTTTTGGTCAGAGCAGGAGCCCGACCAAGCTGTGATACATCAGGAAAGGATGCTTTCTGTGGTGTCTAAATAGTTGTGACGGCTCCTTCAGTCAATCTGCTGGAGGCTGATTTCACAGGAAAGCTTGAAGATGAAAGTAGTTGGCAGGGAGGGAGAGGAGATTTGTTATTTCTCCTCCAAGGAACTGCAGTGTGACCTTCTTGTAGCCCAGTTGACTACCACACTTTGATGGCTATGCTTGTTAGTCCCTCTCTGTGTGTAATGGAGTTTGATGTTGGAGTTCTGTCTGGGAACCCTGACTCGGTTTGGAACAGTTTGCTATATTTTAACAGGAAGCAAAGATGACCACTGTATCATGTGACCCTGCAACAAATGCCATGTAATCTTCCAAGTAAGGCAATGACATCATTCAAATTAGCACACTGAAGTATTTTCCACACTTAGCTTTTGTTCTAGCAAGACAAAATTTACACTCTTACAATAAGGCATCAAAAAGCTTGTTATCTTGTGGACAAGACCATAGTAAGCCACAATTATATTAAAGGTTGTCTTCAGGCCTGAACGTCTGTGAGTAGGGGCAGGAAGAGAACAAAGAATAAAGAAAAGTACAGCACAGGAACTGGGGGGGGAGGGGGGTTGGTTAGGGGGTGGGGGGAGTGGCGTGGAGGGGTGGGGGGAATGGATACTCAAGGGGATTACACACACTCCGGCGCCTGTTCGGGTACACCGAGGGAGAATTTAGCATGGCCAACGCACCCAACCAACACATCTTTCAAACTTTGGGAGGAAACCTGAGCACCCGGAGGAAACACACACAGACACGGGAAGAACGTAAAAACTCTACATGGGACAGTGACCCAAGTCAGGAATCTAACTAAAGACCCTGGCGCTGTGAGACACCGTGCTGCCCCTACCTAAGTTACATGATAGTGCGACATACGCCCGATTTCCATAGAGTAAATAAACTGTCTTCTGATTCAGGCAGGTTCATGGTCCGCCCAGCAGAAGGACCCAGTGAATATGGCAGCAGAGCAGGAATGTGGTGGTAAATGGCAGCCAGCAATTTTAACTCCACAACTGCCCCATTCCCACTGGATAGGTGGGGTTAAAACTCACATGTATGGATGTGCGTCTTTGAACAGGAGCTTTTCTTTCAGTATGGTGTTATCGTTATTTTAGTTAGCCATGGACGATGGTTTGCGCTGAAAATAAATTCTATAAAATGAGCGCATTCTCTGAGCTACAGGATTGCTGATAATTCCCTGTGGTTTTCAGATACCAGCATGCATGCGTGGAAACTCAAAGACACAAGAATAGCCAAAAAATAAAGTTTATTTACTAGTGTCATAAGTAGGTTTACATTAACACTGCAATGAAGTTGCTGTAAAAATCCCTTAGCTGGCACACTCTGGCACCTGTTCAGTAGTCATGATGTCTTCAGTACACAAAGAGAGAATTTAGCATGACCAATGCACCTAACCAGCACATCTTTCGGACTGTGGGGGAAACCCATGTAGGCACGGGGGCGACGTGCAGACTCCACACACACACAGTGACCCAAGCCAGGAATCGAACCACTGTGTCACCATAAAGTACTGTCTTTTAACAATGTTTGGGCATTGAACCTCCACATAGTGGCATTACATTCACAGTATATAATTGCACACACACCTACAAAATATCATCAGTGTAAAAAATAATGGCTATGCCCTCAGAAATAACGAAAGTCACTGTGAAGTATGCTGCCACACTGTACTGTAAGATGGAATTTGGAATAGTTTGATAAACCAAAGGACATGACAAGTTTATCCTTGCAGTGCCACACAGCACAGACATAAAGAACAACCGCTGCAAAGTCACCTTGGCTTATCCTGCAACACCTCAAAAAATTAGTTTTTTTTAATCATTTACAGGATATGGGCATTGCTAGCTGGGCCAGCATTTATTGCCCACCCCTACTTGCCCTTCAGAAGGTGGTGGTAAGCCACCTTCTTGAACCACTGCAGTCTCTGAGGTGTAGATACACCCGACCATGCTGTTAGGGAAGCAATCCCAAGATTTTGACTCAGCGACAGTGGAGGAACAGCAATATATTTCCAAGTCTGGATGGTGAGTGGTTTGGAAGGGAACCTCCAAGTGATGGTGTTCCCATGCGTCTGCTGCTCTTGTCCTTCTAGACGGCTGTGGATGTGAGTTTGGAAGATGCTGCCAAGATGCTACCATCTTGTAGATGGTACGCATGGCTGCCGCTCTGTGTTGGTGGTAAAGGGATTGAATGTTTGTGGAAGGGGTAGCAATCAAGCATGTTGCCCTGTCCTGGAAGCTGTCAAGCCTCTTGCGTATTGGTGCGGTTGCACTCATCCAGACAAGCGGAGAGTATTCCAGCACATTCCCAACTCGTGCCTTGTAGATGGTGGACAGGCCTCGGGGGAAATCAGGAGGTGAGTTACTCACTGCAGGAGTCCTAGCCATTTCTCCTCGAAACTTATCTCTTCCAGCCAGAAGGTGATAACTCAACCAGAAACAAAGGAAGAAACAGCGGAGAGGCAATGGGGGGGAGCGGAACTGAGTAGGAAGTGAATGATTAGGTCAGTGGGGAACAATTGAGAGAGATTTGGTTACGATTACTGGCCAGGCCTCATTAATATGCCACTGGAAGAATTCCTGAACAGAGCAAACAGGGGATCAGGAGAAAGCAACTCTCCAGCTATTAAAATATAATAGTTCAGAGACAGCAAGTCAGGCCCAAGCTAGGCGGAGGGTCAGGAGTTCCAGGGCAGTCAATAATGTGGGGGCAGGAGGCCATTGTGTTAGACTCCACTTTAACAGACCTTGCCACCAAATTTCAAACACCCCTCAATATCTCGGAAGTTAACATCTTCGAATCATAAAGGGTTAACCGTATGATTGTTTATGCTGCTTCAGCGTACATTTAATCCACAGCATGGGAGCACATGTGCTATAATTACTACACACTCGGGAAGCCAGAAAAACATTATCATCTGTAACAATCCCGTCCAGCACCTTTTTAAAGCGCTAAGCAGCCACTTTAGGTTTGCAAATAGGATGTGACTAACTTTAATTGTCAAAAACAAATGGAAGAATGCAAAGCAAGTACCCATAGAGGACACGAGAGACACTGTGAGGCAGGCAATCAGGAAATGCGTGCAGCTGGTTTATCAACAGCCCCGGGGGGCAAGGTCAGGTGCGGCCATACTCTGAAAATAGCGCAATCGGATGGCATGTCAGCGCCTCCACGATGTGCCAGGATTTTTAACGGGAGCGCGGGGGAAAAGGGTAGCTGGCAACCCACACACCTCCAATTAACTTGCTGTTAAACTCGTTGATCAGCTTGTTAACAGGCTGGAGAGGGACAGAATAAATTAAGCTGAAAACGGGAAGAGTGAATGGTCTGGCACTCGTTAGTACCCAGCTGTTGGGAGCACACAGGGAAGCCATTACTGACTGTGGCAGATGAGGGAACACCCTGCCTCAACAAGTAACAGTCAAATGGAAGTGCCTGTGCAGTGGCACAAAGTTGCCATCGCTTGAGCAGAGCGGTTTGAGTATATGTGGAGCGAATGTTTGGGCATTTGTTTGGACCCTGGTCCTCTGCTCTTCATTCCTTCGGGAAATGTAATGCCTCCATCATGGCTGCCATTTCCCTTGAAACCACCCTCACTTGATCCTGTCACGGTGTAGGGTTATGAGGCAGAAACGGTCCAGCCACTGGGTTCTTGTCTGAACACCAACATTAACTACAGTCCCTGAGTCACCTGGTGTAGAATGAGATGATCCTGTGTGACAAGCTAGACTTGGGAGCACATCTGTACAGAGGTTTCAAATCTGAGGAAAATACCAGGGTAAATTATGAATAGCGAAATATATTGTTTAATTGCGTATTTCAGTCAAAAGTGCAAGATCCATCTCGGTTTCCCAACATCAGAGACATCAATCTTCAGTCAATTCGATTCATTCCACTTGATATCAAGGAATGGCTGAAGACATTGGATACTGCAAAGGCTATGAGCCCTGAGAATATTCCAGCAATAGTACTAAAGGCATGTGCTCCAGAACATGCCAGGCTCCTAGACAAGCTGTTCCAGTATTGCTACAACACTGCCCTGGTATGTCCCATACACAAAAAGCAGGACAGATCCAACCCAGCCAATTGCTGTCCCATCAGTCAACTCTCAATCATCAGTAAAGTGGTGGAAGGGGTCATCAACTGAGCAATCTTGTGGCACTTGCTTAGCAATAACCTACTCACCCATAGTTTGGATTTCACCAGGGCCACTCTGCTCCTGACCTCATTACAGCCTTGATTCAAAAATGGACAAAAGGGCTGAACTCCCCAGGTGAGGTGAGAATGACTGCCCTTGACATCAGGGCAGCAGTAGATCGACTGTGGCATCAGGGAACCCTGGCAAAACTGGATTCAATAAGTATCAGAGTGAAAGCTCTCAACCTGTTGGAGTCATACCTAGCATAAAGGAACCTAGTTGTAGGTTGTTGGAGGTCACTCATCTTAGCTCCAGATCATCACCACACAGGTTGCCCAGGGGAGTATCCTGGGCCCAACCATCTTCAATGACCTTGCCTTCTATCATAACGTCAGAAATGAGAATCATCACTGATAACTGCACAATGTTCAGCACCATTCCTGACTCCTCAGATACTGACGCAGTCCATGTCCGAATGCGTCAAGACCTGGAAAATATCCAGGCTTTGGCTGACAAGTTGAAAGTAACATTCACATCACACAAGTGCCAAGCAATGACCATCTCCAACAAAAGAGAATCCAACCATCATCACATGACATTCAATTGCATTACAATCACTGAATTCCCCCACAATCAACACCCTTAGGGTTACCATTGATGAGAAATTCAACTGGACTAGTCATATAAATACTACAGCTACAAGAACTGATCAGAGGCTAGGGATCCTGCTGTGTAACTCACCTCAAGGCATCCCAAATTCAGTCCAAAGTCTACACAGCAAAATTCAGGAGAGTGTTGGAATACTCTCCCCTTGCCTGGATGGGTGCAGCTCCAACAATACTCAAAAAGCTCGACACCATCCAGAACAAAGTAGTCCGCTTGGTAGGCACCACATCCACAAATATTTATTCCATCCACTGCCAGTGGCAGCAATGTGTACTATCTACAATATGTACTGCAGGAACTCACCAAGGTTTCTTCCACAGCACCTTCCAAACCCACAACCGTTACTATGTAGAAGGGCAAGGGCAACAGACACATGAGAACACCACCATCTGGAAGTCCCCACCAAAACACTCACCATCCTGACTTGGAAATACGCAGTCATTCCTTCACACTCGCTGGGTTAAAATCCTGGAACTTCCTCGTAACCGCATTGGGTAAACCCACACCACACAGACTGCAGCAATTCAATAAGCGAGCTCCCCATCACCTTTGCAAAAGGCAATTAGGGTACATGCACTGGAAGTGATGCCCACTTCCTCTCAATAAGTTAAAAAAAACAATTGGACATAAAGAAGGTCAATACTTCTCCATCAGAGTATGGCTGATTTACAAGAAATAATGAACAGGAAGAGGTACAATATCGAAGTAAATAGAAAGGAAATTAGTTGCATTTATATAGTGTATACATAGCAAACACTTCACACCAATTGATAACATTTTGAAACCATTATAATGTAGTTAATATGTGAGCAGCAAGATCTCATAAAAGCAAGATAAATGATCTAACAATCTGTTTCAGTGCCTTTGGTGGGGCGATAAATGTTGGCCAGGGTCCCTCTGCTGTATTACTTTAAATGATATCTTGGGACCTCTTGCATCCATTTAAGATGAGGCCTGAAGCAGCACACTGATGGGTCAGCTTAGATTATGCGCTCAATTTGCACAAGAGTGGGACTTGAAACCATAACCTTTCAACTCAAGGGAGAGTGCTACCACTGAGTGTTGAGATAGTGTTCCATTTCATAATGGAAGGCAAACGCAAGATGGACTGATGGTGACTCTCATCAGACTCAGGGTTCTGTGTGTTTGGCCAAACATGAATTAAAGTAGCACAGGAACAAACTTCAATCGTGTCTTGCTTTGCGTCAGAAACAGGTTGAGGTACGTGACTGAGACACAGAGATCTGGATGAGAACTGAATCACAGGCCAATCTGGAAGTCAATTTGGGGCAGCATGGTGGCAGAGAAGTTAGCACTGCTGCCTCACAGTGCCAGGGACCTGGGTTCGATTCCCAGCTTGGATCACAGTATGTGTGAAGTTTGCATGTTCTCCCCGTGTCTGCGTGGTTTTCCTCCGGGAGCTCCAGTTTTCTCCCACAGTCCACAGATGTGCGGGTTTAATTGATTGGCCAAGCTAAATTGCCCCTTAGTGTCAGGATTAGTAAGGTAAATAAGTAAGGTCATGGGGATAGGATGGGATTGTGGTCAGTGTAGACTTGATGGGCCGAATGGCCTCATTCTGCACTGTAGGGATTCGATTCTATTCTATTCTAACATTGCAGAATACGAAAGCAACCGGATCACTTAAGGGAATAGCTGACAGCACTGAACCTAAGTAGATATATAACGCAAGCTGCAATTCACATTGCAGACTGGAAATAAACAACAGGAGCACCGTAGGGAGAATGGAAGCCAGTGGGGCTCATGGTAAGTACTGTTATATTTATGTCATGTAATACTCTCCAACCGAGGAACAGGAGCTCAACATGATCAATATCACAGAGAATATTTCATTGAGTCAGTTTCCTGACATTTGCCCTCCACTTTATTTTTATATAGAAATGGGGAAATAGAGCCATAAAAAAGGAAGTGTCTCTGAGGAAACCCACAGATCATCCTGCATCAAAACCATCCATAACCTCAAACTGCACACACAGATGCTGAAGATCATAAAGCAGGAAGATTGCCCTCAGCCCAGGATTCTTGTCAAACTTCTATTGCTTTTTCTACTCATCCTAGCCTCATGTTCATTCACTGCAACAGAACTCGTACTGAAGCACTTAACTGAGTCAGGTTTCCACTTAACCTTTCTTCCTTTCCCTGTGTTTATCAAGGGAATCTGAAACAGGCTCCAATGCAACCAGGCACACCAGCACTTCAATTCATTCAGTCGCTCCAAACACAATGTCAGCGTGTCGGTCCCTGAGCAATTTATGAAGTGACTGAGAGGAGAGTGGACCTTGTGAGAGGTATAACACCGATGGAGAAGGTGATGGTAGCAGAGGATGAACAGGAGACTACTTTCTGAAGAAGACATCCTTTGAGTTGGTGAGTCGGGAGATCTGATCACATGGGGCCTGTTTTTAAAAAGGAGAATGTTTTCAAATGTGCATCAATGTAAGACTGTCAGAGCAAAGTTTGCTGATGACACCACCACAGTGGGTCAGATCTCAAACAATGATGAGACTTGAGTACAGGAAAGTGATAGAGAATGTGGTGAACTGGTGCAACTACAATAATCTTTCCGTCAATGTTAGTAAAATGAAGTAGTTAGTCATTGACTTCAGGAAGCACAGTAGAGAACATGCCCCTGTCTACAACAATGGTGATGAAGTGGAAATGGTCAGAGCTTCAAGTTTCTAGACATCCAGATCAATTAACAATATGTCTTGGTCACTCCACATTGACACTAGAGAGAAGAAAGCCTGCCAATTTCTCTACTTTTTCAGGACGCTAAGGAAATTCAGCATGTCTGCATTGTGTACATAGAAAGTATCCTTCCTGGGGATGTATCACAACTTGGTATGGCTCCTGCACTGACCAAGACCACAAAAAACTACAAAGGGTTGTGAACGTAGCCCAGTCCATTACGCAAACCAGCCTCCCAACCATTGACTCTGTCGACACTTTCTGTCGTCTCAGAAAAACAGCCAGCATAACCAAGAAGCCCATGCATTCTTTCTTCCACCTTCTGCCAACAAGAAAAAGATACAAAAGTCTGAGATTGCATATCCACCAACTCAAGAACAGCTTCTTCCCTTCTGCCATCAGAATTTTGAATGGATCTACCTTGTATTAAGTTGATCTTTCTCTACATCTTAGCCATGATTGTAACACTCTATTCTGTACCCTTTCCTTCTCCCCTAAATAGTCTGTGAATGGTATGCTTTGTCTGTACAGCATGAAAGAAATAATACTTTTCACTGTATCCCAATACATGTGACAATAATAAATCAAATCAAACATGTAGAAATGGTAGCTAATGTGGATAAATCCATAACCACATGTGTGCAGCCTTGTAGGATGGTTTTGCTACATTGCAGAGCAACATGGAGCACGTGGCAAGTCCAGGAGCATGTGCTGAACTGCCCACTTGCCATATGACAGTGGCGCTGACACCAGTTATTGCCTCTGGGGGTGCATGCTCAGACTACTGCTGCACAGGCTTGGGGGATCCAATGAAAGAATTATGAGGTAGAGCTTTGTTGATCTTATTGATAGTATCAGATCTGCGGGCATGGCAATCAGGGGCCATGGTGTGGCAATGCCAAACAATAGGAGCCAGAGATCATGTCAGCATCTCTCAAGACGGCAGCACATCTAGACGTTCCATCAACCAACTCTAAGTGTCCATAGCTAAACCAGAGTGCATGCCACCTAGATAGTTGCAGAAGCGCACAGATGAAAAGTAGTCTATTTCAGATCCAAGCCCCCAGCGATGAGGCCACCTCATGAGCTCCTGCCATTGTGGTAGCATCTGCACAAAGCTGTCTTCTGGGCCCAGCTTCTAATCCTCTATTTGGAAAAATCAAGTTGGTCTTTCATTGCTTTTGTGTTTACTAGTTATATTTTGTACCACTGGCTCCTGTTGAAATAGTCTAGAGCAGGTAAGGTGAGAGTGACTGTCCTTGACGTCAAGGCAGACTTTCGATCGAGTGTGTTATCAAGAAGCCCTGGCAAAACTGGAGTCATTGGGAATCAGAGGGAAAATGCTCCATCTGTTGGAGTCATACCTAACACAGAGGAAGACAGTTGTGCTGATTGCATGTCAATTATTTCAGCTCCAGAACATCACTGCAGGAGTTCCTCAGGGTAATATCTTGACCCAACCATCATCAGCTGCTTCACCAATGATCTTACCTTCCATCATAACCTCAGAAGCGGGGATCTTTGCTAATAACTGCACAATGTTTAACACCATTCATGACTCTTCAGATACTGGAGCAGTCTACATCCAAAGACAACAAGACCTGGAAAATACCCAAACTTGGGCTGACAAGTGGCAAGTAACATACATGCCACGTAAGTGCCAGGCAATGACAATCTCCAATAACAGAGAATCTATCATTCTTGACATTCAATTGCATTTCCATCACTGAATCCCCCACAATCAACATCATGAGGGTTACCATTGACAAGAGTCACATCAATCCTAATTGTGAAATTCTCCATTGACTAAGATTGGTAGACAGAAAGTTCCATCAACAATCTGGCTGCTGACCTGGGAAAACCTGGGGGGCAGGATTTTAAAGCCTCCTTTGTCCCAAAACCATAAAATCCTGCCTGAGGTCAGACCTTTCCATTTTCCGTCCTTCGCCTACTCCGATTTCCATGGCAGTGGGACGATAAAATTCCAGCCAGCAAGTTTACTTTGACATTATTGCTGACTGTGACATGAGATAGGCACTTTAGGATCTGGCAGCAAAACCGCTGCACAAAATCTCTGTTAAGTACTTACAGATTTATATGAAAACTGCAGCACAGTAGCAGTTATTTGGCACAACTGGCCAATGTTCTACACAATGCTCTCTCAGCTTTCTTCATCTAACTCAATCAAGGAAGAAAGGTTGGGCAACAGGCAATGATCATTTATGAGATCCTGCAGGCTTCCTATTGAGGCTTTGTTCCTCCCCTTTTCTGGCCTCATAACCCGCTGGGATATCCCTACTCCTTCAAATTCGACTCAGGCTCATCCCCATATTTTGATCGCTCCACAACTGACAGCCGTGACTTCAGCAGCAAAGACCGTCATTTCTGGACAGTGTCCATGGCAATGTGTCTCTGCCGACTCTTCTTTCTTCAAGGTGCTCTTTACAATCGACCTCTTTGGCCAAGCCTTTAGTCACCTGTTCCAACACCTTCTTACGTGGCTTGTGTCAAATTTTGTTTGATATTGGTCCTGTGAAGCAACCATTTTACAAAGTTAAAGGTGTTATATAAATTCAAATTGTTGTTTATGCTGATTGATACCGTGAGGCCTGGATAGTATGGACATGGAGAGGACATTTCTACTAGTAGGAAAAACTAGAACCAGAGGGCACAACTTCAGACAGAAGGGACGATCCTTTAAAACGGAGATGAGGAGGAATTTCTTCAGCCAGAGAGTGGTGAAGCTGTGGAACTCTTTGCTGCAGAGGGCTGTGGAGGCCAGGTCATTGGGTGTCTTTAAGACAGAGATAAATAGGTTCTTGATTAATAAGGGGATCAAGGGTTACAGGGAAAAGACCGGAGAATGGGGATGAGAAAAATATCAGCCATGATTGAATGGCAGAGCAGACTTGATGGGCCAAGTGGCTTAATTCTGCTCCTATATCTTACGGTCTTAAGATCAATCATGATCTTAATCGTATGTTCAATTAGAGAGGTGATCATTGCATGTTTGGTATTCTTCTATTATCCATGGCTGAGAGTGTAGTGAGTACTCAAGTTCTTTCTATAAGCCCAACTTACAAGATTTCTTCCCTGGAAACAATAGTGGCATTGTGGATTCCCTCAAAAATATATGGGACTTCCCTGGGAATTGGGTATTGGTAGGGGACTTGTGTACTTACTGTACACCAAACAAAACTCTTGTAATACATTGCACATGTGAGCCCAAAAAACATTTTAGATGCAGTCCATGACTCTTTATACATTTGGGAGATCATCGGCGCGGTTGAAAAGTGGTACCTTTTACTGTTCTTATTCCACTGAATAACATTGTTGGTACGCATAAGGCATCTATCACCTCAGTGATGGATGTGTGTACATCACATTGTTGGACACTGTACACAACAATAGTGGTTGCTTGGAATAATCCAAGGCATAAGATTTCAGGCCTGTACTGATATATGATAGCATCATCAGAATTTATCCTTCTTTTTATTCATTCGTGGGACATGGGCGTTGCTGCCTGGCCAACATTTATTGATGTGGAGATGCCAGTGTTGGACGGGGGTAAACACAGTAAGAAGTCTCACAACACCAGGTTAAAATCCAACAGGTTTTTTGTAAATTAAGTTGAATTCAAATTCCACCATCTGCCATGGCAGGATTCGAACCCGGGTCCCCAGAGCATTAGCTGAGTGGCACAACACAGCGGCAGCACTTTTCCTTTGGGCCCTTGAGGCACAGCATCTCCAACATCAGAGTAGTTCCATGAGTGTCAGTGTGTACTCCCAATGGCTTCAGTGCCACTGTAAACACTGCTTTCCACTGCTCCTTTACCAGCATGGGGAGATGATGGCCTCATGGTACTATCACTAGAGTATCAATCCAGAAACTCAGTTGATGTCTCGGGTTCGAATCCCATCACAGCAGATGGTGAAATTTGAATTAAATAAAAAATATCTGGAGTTAAGAATCTACTGGTCACTATGAAACCCCCATTGTCGCTTGTCTTAAAAACCCATCTGGTTCACTAATGCCCTCCAGGGAAGGAAATCTGCTGTCCTTACCTGATCTAGCCTACTTGTGAATCCAGAGCCACAGCAATGTGGTTGACTCATAACTTCTCGGGCAACTAGGGATGGGCAATAAATTCTGGTCAGTCAATGATGCCCATGTCCTAGGAAAGAATATTTCAAAAGGCTCTTCAGCCAATTACCCTAAAAGAAGGGCAAAGTTTTCACTTAAGCACTCACAACATAGAATTGGACAATGATCTTAGCACATGTTGGCATTTGCAGCATCGAGCTAATTTACTGGTAGCAATTTGCTACCTGAGCGATTTTTCTATTCATCGATTCCATGCCAGGCTCTGGAATGTAGGAGCTGAAATCTTTCTCTCATCTTTCCTCAAAAGTATCCAGGTACTTACTGACTTGTCTTGCTAATATTCCATTAAAAGCAATACGCAGAGCAGGCTGCAGGTACCAGTTCAAACCCAGCATTTTCAGCATGCTCGATGCTTGCAAAATGATTAACTACAAGATAATGCAAACTGGACTGAAATAGCAATTAGGGCCGTATTTAGAAGCTCAACAGCACAACCACATGGTAATGGTTTAGTACTAAATAGCCGCTTTCTATCAGGTGTACCCCATAATAAATCAGATCCCCAAGAACTGACTCACCTGTGACAGATACAAAATGCACATGCTAAAAGCAGAGGGCTGAGTAATTAGCACATCATCAGTACTAAAGGTCGCTTGAGTCTAATCATCATTTGTTACCCACTTAATTTTGCCAGTGCCTTCAATTTTTTTTTACACACAGCATTTTAAATTAGACTGGAGATCGCTACGACATAGGGATTTGTAACATAAATCAAATGTAAAGTTTAGTTGTGCCACGGCACTCAAGGATTCTGACCTGAGAGAAGTAGATGGTTATTCTTTGGGACATCAATCAATAGATGAGATACATTGGCTAAAGCAACCTGGGTATATTTATTTATTTATTGTAACTGTAGGCTGTCTCAATACTTGTTCTGCTGTCTCCTTCAGTTTGTGACTCTCAGCAGTGAAAATCAATAGAGTGACTAAGTGGGATGTGTTCTCGGAATCAGTCATACATTATAGTGTTTGATTATGTGTTTGCCACCTAACCTTGATCTGTTATATCAAACATTTCCTTCTTGGATCACTTTGTGCCATGCCTATTTGCTTAATATCCCTCCCTCGCAGCCCCCACTCTTGCCCCTGCCCCTGCCCCCGCCCTCCAACTTGCCAAGCTAATAGAGGTAATTTCTTTTTGTGATTACAGATGTGCTCTTCAATCTTCATTTCAAACATCCAGCTGTTCACTGGATGCCAGAACTCTGTTCCTTTTGACATCTGAATCCTGGTTCTTTTGATGATTGGGTGATCAGATTTTCAAGCAGTGTCATGAACCGGATGTAAGAGAATCACAGGGAATCACAGAAACCCTACAGTGCAGAAGGAGACCATTCGGCCCACCGACTACAATCCCACCCAGGCCTTATCCCCATAACCTCACGTATTTACCCCACTATTGCCTCTAATCTACGCATCCCGGGACACTAAGAGGCAATTTGGCATGGCCGATTAACCATATCTGCATATCTTTGGACTGTAGGAGGAAACCAGAACACCTGGAGGAAACCCATGCAGACATAAGAACATAAGAACATAAGAAATAGGAGCAGGAGTAGGCCATCTAGCCCTTCGAGCCTGCCCCGCCATTCAATAAGATCATGGCTGATCTGTCGTGGCTCAGTTCCACTTTCCCGCCCTCTCCCCATAACCCTTAATCCCCTCTCTTATCAAGAACCCATCAACCCGCTTCTTAAAAATATTTAGCAAGGCAGCCTCCACCACTTCAACGGGCAGAGAATTCCAGAGATTCACCACCCTTTGAGTGAAGAAGTTCCTCCTCAACTCCGTTCTAAACCTCCTCCCCTTTATCTTGAGGCTGTGCCCCCTAGTCCTACTGTCTTTTTTGAGCGGGAAGAGTCTCTCCACCTCTATCCTATCCATCCCATTCATCATCTTATACGTCTCAATGAGATCTCCCCTCATTCTTCTAAACTCTAACGAGTACAAGCCTAGTTTATTCAGCCTCTCCTCATAGCTCAATCCCCTCAACTCCGGTATCAGCCTAGTAAACCTCCTCTGCACTCCCTCCAGGGCCAAAATATCCTTGCGCAGGTGCGGCGCCCAAAACTGCACACAGTACTCCAGCTGCGGCCTCACCAATGCCCTATACAGCACGGGAAGAACATGCAAATTTCACACAGACAGTGATCCAAGCCGGGAATCGAACTCAGGTCTCTGCCATTGTGAAGCAGCAGTGCTAACTACTGTGCCACCCGTGCCGCCCCCATGTCTGGTTCATTTCCAGGCACTGGCACCGTGATCCGACAACTTTGTTCAAGGAGTGCTATTTTGAAATGTAAATACTCTAGTTGGGCAGGAGTTGAACTCAGCACCCAATTCGTGGTGAAAGTGGTGGTGGGGGGGGGGGGGGGGCGGTGTGGTGGTGGTGGTGGTGGGGGTGGGGGAGGGGGAGTGCATGCCCAATGTCTGCTGATACAGGCGTTTCCCATCCTGCTTCTTTCCAAGTCTTGAACAGGGTTCATTTACAGCTTCGCACGCCTCCAACAACCCCCCCGCCCCCCACCCAAACCCCTTCCACCAATTGGCAAACTGAGAATGAGCAGGAAATGGTCCTTAAAATGGTCAATAATCAGTCACTGAAGAGCCGCTATTGGGCAACGAGTGGGTAGGCTGTTCTAGGGCACAACCACCGAAGCATAAAATGCAGAGAGGTTGGGGCAGGCGAGTGCCCGGTAGCAGGGCACAAAATCTTGTGGTCACCCTGGATTCCTGAGATCTATGTCTTTGGGTTCCACTCTACCTACCTGTTTGCATCCTTTGATCATTTAATATATCTCAATTAGATCGCTTCTCAACCTTCTAAACTCCAGAAAACACAAACTAAGTTTACGCAACACCCCCCCATCCTCACCAAAAGTGAGCCCTTAAACTCTGAAATTGATCTGGTGAAACAGCACTGCACATCTATTTCAAAAGCTACATATCCTCTGAGATGCATTGCTCTAACTTCAGCGCAAGAGTCCAGAGATGGTGTATACAACTTTGGTATCATTTTTTCTTTCACTTTTATGCTACAATCCTCGTGTAAAATAGCCTTTTCATTCATCTTTGTACCTGTGTGCTGGTTTGTCATGTTTCCTGTCTGTGGCTGGCTAGTAAATCTAGGTACCAATACAAGCCAGCGGGCACAAGTGTGAATGAGGTTTGGTCTGGTTTAGAATACAGTGCGCTCGATGGTACGACACAGTGGCACAATGGTCAGCACTACTGCCTCACAGTGCTAGGGAGCTGGGTTTGATTCCTGGCTTGGGCCACTGTCTGTGCGGAGTCTGCATGTTCTCCCTATGTCTGTATGGTTCTCTCCAGAGCTCTGGCTTCCTCCCATAGTCCGAAAGACATGCTGGCTAGGGGCATTGGCTGTGCTAACTAAAAATTTTAAAGTTTATTTATTAGTGTCACAAGTAGATTTACATTAACACTGCAATGAAGTCACAGTGAAAATCCCCTAGTCACCACACCTCAGCCCCTCTTCGGGTACACTGATGGAGAATTTAGCATAACCAATGCACCCGACCAGCCCATCTTTTGGATTGTGGCAGGAACCCCGGAGCACCCAGAGGAAACCCATGCAGACATGAGGAAATGTGCAGATTCTGCACAGACAGGGACCCAAACCGGGAATCGAACCCTGGTGCCGTGAGGCAGCGGTGCTAACCACTGTGCCACTATGCTGCCCCAGAAAACTGACAATGTGTAGAAAGAGATTATTACACTACTGGAAAAGGTCACACAAGGGGAATCCCATTATTCACTCTGTCGACACTTCCCGCTGCCAAGCAGCCAGCGTAACTAAGGAGCCCACGCACCCCAGACATTCTCTCTTCCACCTTCCATCAGGAAAAAAATACAAAAGTCTGAGATCACATGCCAACCAACTGAAGAACAGCTTCTTCCCTGTTGCTGTCAGACTTTTAAATGGACTTACCTTGCATTATGTTGATCTTTCTCTACACCCTAGCTATGAATGGAACACTACATTCTGTGCTTTCTCCTTTCCTTCTCTATGAACGGTATGCTTTGTCTATATAGCACGTAAAAAACAATAAGTTTCACTATATGTTAATACATGTGACAATAATAAATCAAATCAAATCAAATCCTTGATCTGTCCTGTCTGAGATTCATTTATTCACAGACTGAGAATGTTGCTGGAAGAATCATACAACCTCATTGTACACAGCAGTAAAGTATTTTCTTTGTTAACATCCTTCTTAGGGGTTTTTGTCCCAATAAATCACTTCCTCAGCTCAACTGGATAGTCTGGGTAGTGAGTCTCAGAAGAGTTGAAAATAGTGCCGCTTTGTAAAAACAGCAATGCCTGCGAGATGCAACTTTCAAATGAGCCCATCAGCAGCTCTTAATTGTGCCGATGTTAGCTGCAGAACTGGTCAGAAGAGCTGGGTTTCTCCAGATGGGATTGACCCTCTCAGTGTCACTTTTGATCCCCTGTCAAAATAGCAGCCTGAATGTGGTGTGTAGGTAGTGCATTAATGAGAGGACTATCATGTACTAATGCCTATCGATTGTGTTATAGTTGTCAGCTGTATTGCGAAGTCAAGGTTTCGCTGCTAAACCTACCAAGATTATCCATGGAGAATGTAGATGATTTCTTTAAAAATATAAAAGCCAAATCCACAGTGAGTACTGGTGCAGCTAAGTGCTTCTGATGACTTCATTTTGCACTTGTATCTAACAGGCAAATTCATAATCAGATTGTAGACCTTCTTGTAAATGCACACTTGCTTCCTGACTACTGTACAAGAGAATTGACTACTTGCTCTTACTCTATGGCATTCATTGGTATTCATAAATAAATTGTGTTGTGCTGTTAAGTGTATACCAAAGTCACATAAATAACCAATTCTGCTACCAAGCCACTAAAAGGTTCTTAATCAAATGAGAGGGACTAAAAGCATTATAGCAGCTGTTCCCAATAAATTATGCAAAGTTTCTGAGATGATCAAGAAGTGGAACAGAGTTTGTTGGCATTTCTTAAAGATCTAAACATTTTATTCATTTTTAAGCAATTAAAAAAATGACACCTACAATAAGTAATAAGCAAACTGCATAATTTCCCATTCAGATCACAAGCCTATGATAAATAATGCATCACAGTTAGGCTTGTATACCTGTCGACGCACTGTTGTTAATGACTATTTTAAAAATTCATAAGTGTCCTTAATTGACATCCCCAAGGAAAGCTAGAACAGATCCGACTATAAAGAAACCTGATTACACTAATGAAGAAATGACCTTCTGTATGAAAATAGGTGGAATTTTGTACTCCACAGGTGAACTAATCTTAAGGGAGCTTGTACTTATTTGTTGTTACATTCGTAGTATATTCCTCAGGGATTATGAAACAAACTATAAATGGTTCCAAACATTATGAGTCTTGCAATGTCAGTGTTTCTTCTGCAAAATGTCAGTTTAAAAGTCATTTGCGTTGTTCAAAAAAATGACGAGCAAATGCGCTGGTCCAAAACAAAATGAACGTCAAAAGCATTTGTGCATCTGAACATCTACATCAATTCACAAAACATTCAGGACACCAATGTCATTCACAATGCAAGTCATGAGGCAAGGGGTGGAATTTGTGAAAAAAATTCTAAGTGCCAAACCAGCAAGAAAACAGAAGAGTTTTTTGGGCGAGTTTGGAAATGCAATCTTACGGCACTTAACTCAAAAAAAATTGACAGGGTGCGATGTATTTGTTTGTGGTACATGGGTGCTGCTTTTATTGTGGGTCAGCATTTATTGCCCTTGTTCAGAGGGCTGTTGAGAGTTAACCACATGTTGCTCTGCAGTCACACGTAGGCCAGACCAGGCAAGGACAGCAGATTCCCTTCCCGAAAGGACTTTAGTGAACCAGATGGGTTTTTCTGACGATTGGCAATGGTTTTGTGGTCATCAGTACATTCTTAATTCCAGATTTTCATTCAATTGAATTCAAATTCCATCATCTGCCGAGGTCGGATTCGAACCCGGGTCCCCAAAGCATTAGCTGAGTTTCTGGATTAGTAGCCTAGTGATAATATCACTCGGCTATCGCCCAACACCACCCCCCCCCATCATTCTTGTCAGCAAAGTTGGGTGGTGTGTTGAGCCAAGCTCACCAGTGAAGGCAACTGCTGAGCACTAGGGGCGCCATTACACAGGTGCTCCGATCTCTCAGCATACTGCTATTGCACCCAGCATCCAGCTAGACAGCAAGATAAATAAGGGTTGTATTTTGGAGCAGAAAGACCTGAATATCTTTATTCAAGTGATTGGGTTGAAAACATGCTGTGCCGTATTAGGCGCAAACATGTTCATGGACCCAGAAGAAATTTCATAACACCTGTTCCATTTTTCAGATTACAATTATTAAAAGCCAAGCCTTCAACGCAAATACATGTGATCTCACACTTGTCACAAAGCATTGAACAGTCATGGCTTTTACCAAGAAGTAGAGATTTTGGTGAATTAGCAAGAGAATTGCAATGTATTGAACGCAATTATTTGCATAACAAGATACATGTGAGTCATTTGTAAATTGTTTGCTTTCCATCATTTGTAGGACAAAGTCTATGTACTCTGCATCTGTGAACAGAATAACGTTTCATTTAAGTTAAATGGGATATAAGAAACACCGCTCAAAATGTTCATAGGCAATACAGTGGCACAGTGGTTAGCATTGCTGCTTCACATCGCCAGGTACCTGGGTTCAATCCTTGGCATGGGTCTGTGCAGAGTCTGCACTTTCTCCCGTGTCTGCATAGGTTTTCTCCCACAATCCGAAAGACATGCATTGGTCATGCTAAATTCTCCCTCCGTGTACCCAAACGGACACCAGAATGTGGCAAGTAGCAGATTTTCACAGTAACTTCATCGCAGTGTTAATGTAAGCCTGCTTGTGACACTAATAAATAAACTGCAAAAAACTTGAGCAAAGTGAGAGCTCATGGAGCTGGGAGATATTAGCATGGATAAAAAAAAATCATAGAATGCTGACAGTGCAGAAGGAGGCCATTCAGCCCATCAAGTCTGCACCGACGCTCTGGCAGAGCATTTGCCTAGGTCCTGTCCTCTGCCCTATTTCTGTAACTCCACACATTCGTCATGGTTAATCAATTAGACACTAAGCGGCAATTTAGCATGGCCAATCAACCTAACCCACATATCTTTGGATTGTGGGAGGAAACCGGAGCACCCGGAGGAAGCCCATGCAGATATGGGGAGAATGTGCAAACTCCATACAGACAGACAGACAGTCACCCAAGGCTGGAATTGAACCCAGGTTCCTGGCATTGTGAGGCAGCAGTACTAACCATTGTGCCAATGTATTGGGAAGTGGTTGGGAAAATGAAGCTCAAAGTTAATCACGATCATATTGAAAGGCACACAGACAGGCTCAACGGGCTGCGTGGTCTATTCCTGCCCCTATTTCTCATGTTCTTATGTTCCTAAGTAGTGCAGTGGATTAGATGCAAGTCTTTCACCAATGCCACCAAGGTTCAAACCTTGCCCAAGCTGATGCAATGGGAGTTTTCTGTTCCTGCTATTAAGCAGATGTCCATTATGCATAATAGGCTAGAAATCTCTGTGTTCTGCTGCTGGAAGTGGAGTCACCTGTCCATCTACTGTCCAAGATGTTGATCCTATTAATGGAAAGCCTCAGGAGGGTGCTGATGGTCTGGAATGCACTGCCTGGGAGGGTGGTGGAGGCTGGCTGCCTCACATCCTTTATAGTACCTGGAGGTATACTTGGCACGCCATAACATTTAAGGCTATGGGCCAAGTGCTGGTAAGTAGGATTAGGTGGGCAGGTCAGGACCTTTCATGCATTGGTGCAGACTCGATGGGCCGAAGGGCCTCTTCTGTACTGTAGTATTCTGTGATTCTGTGAAGCTGCCGACAGTTGTACAGGCACAACGTAGGCACCTGTATCATGGCACCAGAACTGTTAATTAACTAATCTCTCCAATAATCCTGGAGCTTAAGGCCAATTCTGTCGACGAGCGGCATGATCAGTAGAAACAATGAGTATCAGGCCTTCGCAAAAAGGAACAAATACTTTAAGTTAGTTTCTTTCTTCATGGTATAGTTCCAGTAGCAGACAAGCTTTCTCTAAGTCAGAGTGCAGGATTCCACCATTTTTAAAGCTTTTGACACGTACTTTAGCTCGAAGCAAAACTTAGTAATCAAACAAGCCCGCATTGCCCATTGGTTTCAATTATTTCTATCTGACTTATGTCGTCTGGCTAGTTCTTGCGGATATAGGTCACTGCTGGATGACCTAATCGATGATTACATAATTATGGTTGTCCAGGATGAAAATCTCCCTGACTTTCTGCAGACCAAAGATGATCTTACTTTGGATCAAGTGGACCAGTGTGCGAGGCAGGCCGAACTTATGGAATTTAACTGGGTTACTATAATTCGGCTTGACTCTGAGGCTTCACAAAGGGTCTGTAGACTGGGTAGGCCCACATGTAGCCTCCTCGCTCACAAGAAAGCCCGTTAAACCAGGCGAACGGTCAGAAAACCCCGTGTCGGCATCCATTTTGAGATGCTTGCATTGTGGCGCGTTAACCCAGCATGGATGCCAGGACTGTCCAACAGGGCGAGGGGGATATTTCCAGCGGTACAAACTTCAAGTATTTCTGCAAATCCAAGAATTTTGATTGAAGTTACAGGCAAGAAAAGGAAACCAAATGGCCTCCTCCTGCTCCTATCTTTTTTGTTCTGATATTTATGAAACACATTCCATTCAAGAAGTGGAAATTCAAGATAAAGACAAAATGACAGGGTTCCTAGGCCAAGTTGATAGATCTTAGTCTGGACTATTGGTCAGTTACAGTGCAAGTTCAAGGTTTTGATACTGCCTTTACGATTGCTACTGGAGCTGTATTTTAGCTGATAAGCTCGACTGGCTTCAATTGATGACCATCAATCATCAAATTACAAGGTCCAAGTGGCACGGACCTTCTGATTAAAGGCAGGATTACTCCTCTTAACTACAAGGGACAACAGATCATTAATTCTCTCTATGTTTTCTAATCAGCACCCATGCTTGCTGAGTTGTGATGTTCACATACTTTTAGGAACAAACCAGAAGATGTCCTCCAATTGAACAACTCACTGGGTGGGGTTCTCTGGTCGTGCTTGCCTCAAACCCAGAAAATCCCACCAAGGTCAGTGGACCTTTGCAAGAACTGCCATCCCACCCCCTTCCCATGGCAGGCAGGATGGGAGAATCCCCCCCACAGTCTTCCATGCAACAATCTTCAAGCTTTGACTTAGAAGCAGTGGAAATTTAGCTTTCAGAAGCTGAGGAAGCTGACACTCTCCACGGTAAGTTCCTTTCTTTCATAGTGACACCATCCACTAGACCCCCCCTCCCACCCCCCCAGGTGGGCTCTTTCAGTTCTTCATCAAATAAGACGAGGTGGTGGGATAGAGAAGTTACTGCATCTGGCAGTGACCATCCTCATGAAGACATACTGGGCTTGAATTGGCTCTCCCTAGAAAATGATGAGGAAGAAACCCTTGCAGTATTGAGTGAGGTTAAAGTCCTTGAAGATGATTCATCCTTCCAATTGATTGTCGAACCATATGAAATCTCCGTTGTCTTTTAGAGGAGTCATCTATATCTGTAATGGCTGAACACCATTCATTAATGTAGTGCCTAACCTATCTCCTGCTATCCATGAAGAATCTACCCAAGCTGATATCTTGCCTGAGTCCATGTCAGAGTCTATAGACAATCACGTTGCTAAAGACCTGGTATCCTACATCAACAAGACCTAGTATCCTACAACAATGGAAGTCTACGAAAAATACCAATACTTCAGTCCCAGTTGAAAGTCTTCTTCCCTCCAGTGCTGGAAGTCAGCACAGAATCTGTGGCAGAATCATTAGAACTTCTATACCAGCAGAATCCAGACAGCAATCTTATCTCTGAGTTGATTGTCCATGAAAATTAATTTGACTGCAAAAGATGAGGCTGTCTTGTCTCCACATTCCCAGCAATTCTTCCCATTGCCCATAATAGAGTGACCTTACACAGAGAGAAGTCTGGATCTCTTACCACTGCTTGGAGAAAATGAACCATCCTCCCAAAATGTCTTTGGGAAATCATCTCTTCTTTTCCTGACAGTGCTTCAGGAATTTGCTCATTTTTTTTCCTTCATCACCTCAGTTCATTGAAATCTCGGCTCTCGAATGCCTTTTCAGCATTCGATACAGCAGTGGGATGATACAACAGTGACAGTCCTCCCTGAAGTTGATAATGATTCTTCTTCTGAAGCCCTGTGTGCTTCGTGGAAGCAATAAATTCCTCCAAGTGTCCTCAAGTTCTTCTTTTCCAGCCTCAGCAAGTCCAACGATTGACTCTCTTCAGTTTTCTCTTTTTGATCCTTCTTTCATCGACAAATCTTTGTTGTCCATTGAAGTTCAGACATCCTGAAACCTACACTTGCCACCCAGCAATGCTGTTAAAATGTTGTCCCACTCTGCAGATAATGATATCCTACCAAATGCAGAGGAAATGCTGCATGTCTCCAAATCATCATCCCTGAGGGCCCAGAATACTGTGGGAGATTGAGTGAACATTAGAGCTGGGTAAAATCTGAAATTATAAAAAAGCAGTCACAGAAATGAAATGTAAACAGTTAAAGACATTAAAGGTGGCACAGTGCTGCACAGCACCAGGGACCCGGGTTCGATTCCTGGCTTGAGTCACTTCTATGTGGAATCTGCACATTCTCCCTGTGTCTGCCTGGGTTTCCTCCAGGTGCTCCAGTTTCCTTCCACAATCCAAAAGACATGCTGGTTAGATGTATTAGCCATGCTAAATTTTCCTTCAGTGTACACAAACAGGCACGAGAGTGTGGCAACTTGGGGATTTTCATAGTAACTTCATTGCAGTGTTAATGTAAACCTACTAGTAACATTAACAGATAACCTTTCAAAACATTCACCAAAATATATAGATGATGATGTACCACTGACAACAATCAGTTAGGTGTTAGTCTCTCGAGAGGGAGTGAGACAGGTTTGATTCATGCCTGGAACCACTGTGCCTAATCTGTAACGTGTTTGGATGTAGCACTAATGAACAAGTGTTTAGCAGATGTCTGACTACTAACCAAGTTCCATGCCTAGAATCTAAGGTAGAAGGACATCTCAGAACTGGTAGCATCTTCTTGCGAACTTGTGCCCAGCACACCCTCTAATTCTATATTTTATTCTCATTCTATATTTTTAAAACTGTACTCTAACTCCTTTTAGCTCTTTAACAATGTTCTAGTTCAATCTCTTCTGTAACACTACATTCTGCACCCTCTCCTTTCTGTCTGTGAACGGTATGTTTTGTCTGTATAACTCGCAAGAAACAATACTTTTCACTCTATACTAGTACATGTGACAATAATAAATCAAATCAAATTTTCTTCCTTGGTAAAAATAAAACAAAACATTCAGCTATGCCTCCATACATAAATCCCCTTTTTCATGCTTAACCTTCCTTTTACTACTCTTTATATGCTTTAGATGACTTTGAAATTCCCTTTTCCATTGGGGGTTTCACATTCCCACTTTGCGTCTCTTATTTACCTTTTCACCTTATCTCCAAACCTTCCATATTCAGCCTGCTTTTTGGTTGTACTTTCTATCTAATATCAGCCATTGTATTTTTTTTTGTTCTTTATCTTCATTTCCAGCACTTTGTTATCCAGGGAATTCTGACTTTGTTTGCCTGACCTTTCCTTTACAACAGAAAGTACCTTGACTGTCTCTTATAGAATCATAGAATCCCTACAAAAGTGGCCATTTGGCAGATCGAGTATGCGTCCACCACAATCCCACCTAGGCCCTATCCCCATAACCTCACATATTTACCTTGGAGGGAGTATAGAGAAGGTTCACCAGGTTGATACCGGAGATGAGGGGGTTAGCTTATGAGGAGAGTTTGAGTAGATTGGACCTGTACTCGTTGGAGTTTAGAAGGCTGTGGGGTGATCTTAGAGACAGATCAGATAATGAAGGGGCTAGATAGGGTAGAGGTCGAGAGATTCTTTCCACTTAGAAAGGAAACCAGAACTAGAGGGCTCAGCCTCAAAATAAGGGGAGATCAGTTTAGAACAGAGTTGAGGAAGAACTTCTTCTCTCAGAGAGAGTAGTGACTCTGTGGAATCCTCTGCCCATTGAAGTGGTGGAGGCTACCTCGTTGAATATGTTTAAGTCACGGGTAGATAGATTTCTGATAGACAAGGGAATTAAGGGTTATGGGGAGCAGGCGAGTAAGTGGAACTGATCCACTTCAGATCAGCCATGATCTTATTGAATGGCGGAGCAGGCTCGAGGGGCTAGATGGCCTACTCGTGCTCCTATTTCTTATGTTCTTATCTTATGTTCTTACCCTGCTAATCCCCTGACACTAGGATCAATTTAGCGTGGCCAATCAGCCTAACCCACATATCTTTGGACTGCGGGAGGAAACCAGAGCACCCAGAGGAAACGCTTGGGGAGTATGTGCGAACAGACAGTGACCCGAGGCCGGAATTGAATCCGGGTCCCTGCCGCTGTAAGGCAGCAGTGCTAACCTCAGTGCCACCATGCCACCTCTTCATTGAAGGTAGCCCAGCTACCACTTTTCCCGTCAGCCTTGGACCCCAATTAATTTACCCCAGGTCCCTTTGAAGTTTACTCCCTCTACAAGTTCTTATTTTTTCTATTATTGAAACATCAGACATTGGATGGCTTTTTTTTGGCTGCTATGGGTGTTAAGTATGGTAAATGTTCCAATCTCTGGTACTGACATGCCTGACTTTAACAGCATATAAGTTCCTTAACACATTTTGTTTGAAGGCCAATAAATCATTGACGGGCAAACACTCCTCTGGGGAGGTCCGGAGGGAATTAACACATTCGGAATGAAAGACGATGAGCAGGCTGGAGCATCAGCAAATAATAAACATGGCAGGAAATATCAACGTGCGTTTATTAATGAAACACATAGGGAAACCTCCAAGGACTTGGACACGTGTAGTTGCACATGATAAATAACACAGGACCTGCATTTGGGACACTGGCAATTTTATAATAATGTAGAAATAGTGACCTTTGTGTTAAGGTTGTTTAGCAGTATTATCAGGAGTTCATGAATTCCAATACAGTATGCACTGGGAATGTAAAATCCAGCTCTGTGTTCAGAAGGTGAGCAGTATAAAGAGAATATTTATCACCTTAACTCTTTTGTCATGGAGCTGCCTAGGTTCACCACCCAGCTTTTTGTCTGGAGGTGAAGGATGCCTAAGGTTGGCTCTCCAAAGTGCCTCACTACCCAGTGCAGGATATCTGAACATTTAAACCATCAACATCCCATTAGAATCTGCATTAACTACTTGCTGAATAAATTAGAATCATATATTCATATCATAGAATCCCTACAGGGCAGAAGGAGGTCATTCCCCCATTGATAACAATCCCCACCAAGACCCTATCCCCAAAACCCCACGTATTAATTCTGTTAATCCCCGAACTCTAAGGGGCAATTTAGCATGGCCAATCAACCTAACCTGCACATTCTTGGACTGTGGGAGGAAACGGAGCACCTGGAGGAAACCCACGCAGACACGAGGAGGGCGTGCAAACTCCACACTGTCACCTGAGGCCCAGAATTGAACCCAAGTCTCTGGCAACATGAGGCAGCAGTGCTAACCACTGTGCTGCCGTGCCGCCAGTAATTGACCCTTCGTTGTCAATTATCGTGGAAGAAACCAGGCAACGAGGTCACAAAGTAAAAAACTGTTAAACCTCGAGATCACAACTTGCAGCGTTCGAACATTGAGTACACAATTAGCGAGTAGATAAGGTTGATTGACAAACTAAATAACAGAGATTTCGTAGGTGGTTCAATTATGTCTCAGTAATTCAGTTATAACTGCTTGCTGATTATAAATGTACCATTGTGAGTGTCTGAGATGGTTATAATTTGGAGAAATTTAGTATTAAATCTCATTAGACAGGTTACAAGCTTACCAATTTAAAATGGGTGTGCAGTTGACAAATTAATTTCACTATAGATAAGTGCAAAGTGCTTCATTTTAGAAGGAAGAATAAGGAGGCCACATGGTCCTTGGAGGATAAAAGAACAAGGAGATGTAGGGGGAGAAATAAAGGAACAGAAATAGACCATTTAACCCCTTGAGCATGTTTCACCATTCATTCAATTAGATCATGATTGATCTGTGTCTTAATATCATCTACTAGTCTTGCTTTCTTTCATAACCTTTAGATATCCTTGCTTAATAAAAATCTGCCTCAGTGTTTGCACAAAAGTTACGTTAACATAGCCTCAACAGTTTTTACAGGGAGAAAGCTTCAGATTTTCACCGCACTTCGTGTCAAGAGCTCTTTCTAACCTGATGCCTCAATAACTTCTGTCTGAAGTTACAGTTTATTGGTGTCACACATAGGCTTACATTAACACTGCAAAGAAGTTACTGTGAACATCTCCTAAGTTGCTACGCTGGCACCTGTTCGGGTTACGCTGAGGGAGTATTTAGCATGGCCAATGCACCTAACCAGCATGTCTTTCGGACTGTGGGAGGAAACAGGAGAACCCCCAGGAAACTCATGCAGACACGGAGATAGTGTGCAAACTCCACACAGTCATGTCTTTCGGACAGAGGGAGGAAACCGGAGCACCCCGAGGAAACTCAAGCAGACAGGGGGAAAGTGTGCAGACTCCGCACAGACAGTGACCCAATCTGGGAATCGAACCCAGGTCCCTGGCACTGTGAGGCAGCAGTGCTAACCACTGTCTGACTCTGAATACTATTTCCCTAGGTTCTGGATTCTGAGACCAGACTAAGTAGTTTTTCTCTGTCTACCCAATTAACTCCTTTAATCATCTTCAGCACCATACTTGGATTATCCTTTAATAATTTTTACAAGCTTAGTCAACGCAACCTGAATTATATCTTTCCAGCCTTGGTATCATTCCAACGAATTGCCCCCTCTAAAGTCCATATGTCCTTTGTGAGGTTCACTGTTCAGCAATGAATACGGTGCCTCCAATTCCACGCAGTCTTGGGGGAGGATTTTCCAGCATGAGCCTGGGTGTTCGGCTAACTACCGGCTCATGAACCCAAATGGGGAAGTGGCAGAATATTGGGTTCAGTCTTCCTGAAGGAGACCAGTTGCCTCTGGAAGTGCCATCTGATTAGAGTTGGCAGGGGACCTGAAAATGAGAGTGCCCAATGTTGTGTACGTAGTATCTTTCTCTTTAAGACAGGGCAGCGGATGTGAGTCACCTGGCTTAAAGGGCCAATGGAAACAGTGATCACACCACAGGGTGGAGTCCTCGCTTAGGCAAAATCTTCTGGGAACATTGAGTAAGCACATAGAACTGCGGCTCTGCCCTAGAGCACCCTTTGTGCTGCTTGGACCCCCTGTACCTAAGTTTCTCTATTCAATAAATACCTTCCTTGTCCCAATGAGACCTGAAGTCTCTGTTAATTATTCTGGACATTGTACATTTCATGTGGCCAACATCCCAAGTGAAGGGCAGCTGGCAAACACTATGAACTTTTCTGCACTGCTGAGGCGAATGGATGACACAAGCTGGAGATACCAGATTGCCAAATAGAGCAGAAGCCTATTCCTCACATCCAGTACGTTTGTCTACAGATGACCAGCAAGCAATTGCAAGCATTCGCCTGCAGGTGTCCTGGGGGTGGCCTTTAAAATGACCACTGCTTATGAATCTCAGAGTACACCGACCTTGATCCAGCTCCCTTCTCTGCTCCGCTGAGAAGATGAGCTGCAGATACAGCAGTAGTCCTACACACTGACAGCAAGATCCCAAAAATGCCTGATGATTGCCTAAGATCAATGAGGGGGAATGGGGGGGGGGAGGGGGGCCGGAGGTCAGTGGGGGTGAAGGGGGAGAGGGGCCCGCGATCGGTCTTGGTGGCGGGGGTGAGGATAAGGAGGTCAGTAATGTTGAGGGGGTGGGGTAATGTCTGTAGGAGCCAGAGGGAGGCATTACCCGGCCTGAGAGGGAGTGGCAGGGGAGCCACATTCTATCATTTTTTTTCTGCGCACGCGCAGTTGGAGGCACCGATCGGAGCTGTAGGGTTTCAGACACGTTAAGCCCTGCCCGCAGGCTTCTGCAGCACGATTCAGAATCGCTGACATTTTTCAGGCAGAGTCTGTAAGGGGACATCTCAGAACATGTCTAAAAGTCAGATCTGAAACATTCCCAGTTTCAAGTCTACCCAGCACTTAGAATCAAAGTGGTAAAATAAGGCCCACCCATGTCTACTTTTAGCAATTGCAAAGAGCACTTTACCTCTTCCAAAAGTGTACGTCAAAGGTGTCTGGAACCATACCCGGAAGGGTATCCTATCTTTCCAGAGGAGTACCCCACCTCTGCAAAGACATCTAGAAAGTTTAGACCTGTTACCTACCAAGTATAATCTGCACACATTGGGCGGAATTTTACCAGCTTGTCCACCCTAAGGTTCGCAGAACAGAATTCACCGTTGGCCTCGGAAGGGATTTTACAAGCCTTGTCCAAGCAAGGTCATAAAATACCAGCCATTGTGTTTCCCACTCCTGTATAATGAAGATCAAACATGACTGGAGACAGCTGTTGTTTATTTATAGGCAACTGCCTCCATGAAACACAATGGGGCAGCACCATCGCACAGTGGTTAGCATTGCTGCCTCATGGCACCAGGGTTCAATTCCCAGCTTGGGTCATTGTCTGTACAGAGTCTGCACGTTCTCCCTGAGTTCTTTGTACATTTCCTCTGCGTGCTCCAATTTTCTTGTGCAGTCCAAATGACATGCTGTTTAGGTGCATTGACCATGCTAAATTCAGTGTACCCGAACAGGAGCCAGAGTGTGGCAACTAGTGGATATCCACAGTAACTTCATTGCAGTATTAATGTAAGCCCATTTGTGACACTAATAAATAAACTTAAACTTAAAACTTAAATCCTCCTCAATTCTGTACATGCCATCTGGTGTCATTCAATACATTGCAAGATGAGTAAAAAGTATTTGAATTTTATTGTGTACTAAATTCCTAATCAAGGTCATTAATTACATTACTTTATATCAACATTACCTCATGCAGCACTGCAAGCTGTTCCCATACCATACTTCACACTACATGCAATTAACTACATTTTAATTACTCGCTCTTATTTATTAAAGATGTTATGCATCATTACCCAAGATAATACCACTTTTATGTGAAATAAAACTCATCAGAAATTCAGATAAGTTCTCATAAAACATAACCAGTTTGCAAAAAAACCTTATCCTGGTTCTTCGATATTAATAAAGATCAGATGAACATTAGAAACATAACACTAGGTGTTAAGTTTATTTTAATGAGTGTCACACATAGTCTTATATTAACACTGCAGTGAAGTCACTGGGAAAATCCCCCAGCGGTACCTGTTCAGATATACCAAGAGAGAATTTAACATGGCCAATGCACCTAACTAACACATCTTTCGGACTGCGGGAGGCAACCAGAGAACCGGGAGGAAACCCACACAGACATGGGGAGAACATGCAACCTCAGCACAGACACAGTGATCCAAGTCAGGAATCGAACCTGGGTCCCTGTCACTGTTAAGCATCAGTGCTAAGCAGGGGTGTATTCCCTCAGTGCACAATCTTAGCAAAAATTTTGTTTCATACACTCACTGACATTTTGTAGCAAAATTATTGAAAAGAAATTTCTCCCCTCTATATGTTGCAATTCAAAAATTTAACATGAATGTTTGATTAAAAATATTACATTAAAGTGATCACCATTGAAACATCTGCTCCAATCTTCAGCTGATAATTTATTTTAGCATATGCAGTAATCACCAAAGCAGGCAATAGCTTCATAATGAATAAATGAAGCTCTCAATCCTCTGTTGAATTTTAACCGAGGACAGTCTTCAATGATGTGAGTTATTGATTGGGGTGCATCACAGCTGCAGTCTGGGTTCCCTGCAAGGCCCCACTGATAATGGATGACACATAATCTGATAAGCATTACTGGATAATAGAAAGGCATTATATTCTTGGATTACAAACAAATTGGGAAATTGCTTCATTGAAGTTCTGCACCTGGGTCAGAATTGTGATTGGACCCCTTATGCTGATGCCTGAAACTTGACCACATTCCCTGTAATTTCTCCTGCCTCGCCATTATTTGTGCCTCTGTGTTAATTCTCATATCAGGAAAAGAAACATCTAAAAGCCACAGGCACTGCCACAAAAAAAGGTTCTTTTTACAGCATAGAAGGGTACAGAATGTTGGAGCAATCTGGGGCAAGAAGGTTCCAAAGGGCAAGAAATAGGGGTGAATTTTCCCACTTTGTCTGCCATGGGAAAGGCGGGGGGTCAGACCATGGAAAGATCCATTGGCCTCGGGCAGGATTTCCCGGTCCCAGGGCAAGCTCGGCCGGAAAATCCCGCCCATGGGGTCAGAGGAAATAGTTTGGGAGAAAAGTCATGCGGAACCCACGCATTTGCCTACAATCAGTTGGATCGAACATCCTGTTTCTGTGCTGTACATTCTTGGAAATTCTACAAACTAGTTGGAAGAATGGCCTTTAATGGAGTATTTGCATGCATATGGATTAGCTAGGTGATTGAATGAGAATTGAATAGAGGAATTTATTAGAACAGTGAAGGCAATTGGGAATAAAACTACTGCTTGTATGGAGAATAAACAGCACTACAGGATGATTGAGAGAAGCAGCCTATTCCAGTGTGGTAATATGTATGTGGCACATGGGGCTAGTGAAATCAGGTTGCAGCGAAGGATTTGTACTCTGTACTTCCAATCTGCAAAACTATTCTTTACAGATTTTTCAGAAATTCCTCGGTGCGCCGAAAGGCACTTCGCAAGCAATTAATTGCTTTGTGTAAGTGTAGTCGCTGTTATACTATCAAATGCAATGTGTTCAGAACAAGGGCAAACACTCAGGAACAAAGAGAATCAGCGAGTCTGTTTTTAATGGTGCTGTCTGTGAGTTGAGTATTGTCCACAACTCTATGAAAACTCCCCTCTTTTGGCACCGTGTTGCCAAAAGATCTTCTCCATCCATTTGAACAGGCGGACAGAGCTTTGTTCAACACGTCAAGCACAAAATAAATACCTCAGACACGCCAGCATTCCCTTAGGCAGGACTGAACGCACACCCTAAGTTACACACTTACTCCCTGAAATGAGACTTGAAGCCGCAACTTTCTGACACCGGAACTATTCCTGCTACTGAGCCAAGATGCATTATTAAAGCAAGATTTCCAAACGTGAGAAATCTCTCAACTCACAGGCAGATACCAAAATATGTGTAAAAGACAACACATTACCATTCTTCCTTAAACATTCACAGGATGTGGGTGTTGCGGGAGGAGTTGGGATGGGGGTGTGGTGGTGATAGGAGAGAGTGGGGGGGACTGGTGATAGGGTGCGAGTGAATGTTTAAGATGGTGAATCCCCATCAGGATTTCCTACATAAAAGCAAAATGCTGAGGATGCTGGAATTTGAAACAAAAACAGAAAATGCTGGAAAATCTCAGCAGGTCTGACAGCTTCCGTGGAGAGAGAATAGAGCGAACGTTCTGAGTCTGGATGACCCTTCATCAGTGAAGCTCCAACCCATGGGTCCCACCCATCATCTTTAAAGGCCCCCAGAGACAGTCCAACATTGCAAAAAATTTGACCCCACATATTTTTCAAACAGCATTTTCTTTAAAAATATATATACACTTATAGATATTTTAGCTTCCCCCTTATTCCCATGTATATGTTTTAATAATTTAGTTTTGTCATTTATGATAAGTGGGACCCAGATGCAGAAGTTAAGATGAGTGGCAGAGCAAAGTGTGCAGAGGACGTTGAAAGTCTGCAGAAGGATGTATATAGATAGTCAAAGTGAGTGGGCAAAGGTCTGGCAGATGGAGTACAATGTTGGTAAGTGTGAGGTCATCCATTTTGGTAGGAATAACAGCAAAATGGACTATTATCTAAATGGTAAAAAATTGTAGCATGCTGCTGTGCAGAGGGACCTGGGCGTCCTTGTGCAAGAATCATAAGGAGTTGGTTTGCAGGTGCAGCAGGTAACTAAGAAGGCAAATGGAATTTTGTCCTTCATTGCTGGAGGGATGGAGTTTAAAAACAGAGAGGTTATGTTGCAAGGTGCTGGTGAGGCCACACCTGGAGTACTGTGTGCAGTTTTGGTCTCCTTACTTGAGAAAGGATATACTGGCACTGGAGGGGGTGCAGAGGAGATTCACTTGGTTGATTCTGGAGTTGAGAGGGTTGGCTTAAGAGGAGAGACTGAGTAGACTGGGGCTATACTCATTGGAATTCCGAAGAATGAAAGGAGATTTTATAGAAACATATAAGATTGTGAAGGGAATAGATAAGATAGCAGCAAGGAAGTTGTTCGCACTGGCAGGTACAATTAGAACTAGGGGGCACGGCCTCAAAATAAGCAGAAGCAGATTTAGGACTGAGTTGAGGAGGAACTCCTTCACCCAAAGGGTTGTGAATCTGTGGAATTCCCTGCCCAGTGAAGCAGTTGAGGCTACCTCATTGAATGTTTTTAAGGCAAGGATAGATAAATTTTTGAACAGTAAAGGAATTAAGGGTTATGGTGAGCGGACGGGTAAGTGGAGCTGACGCCACAAAAAGATCAGCCATGATCTTATTGAATGGTGGAGCAGGCTTGAGGGGCCAGATGACCCACTCCTGCTTCTAATTCTTATGTTCTTATGTAGAAATGAAAAATTGAATGTGTTTTACTTCCTGCTGGCTGTCTATGAGGATACTTCAACATGATTGGTTGCTCGCTCTGCTTGATACTATCAATGCTGCTGAATGCCTGAAGATTCCACCCCCCTCGGCCTGGTATTAGTTTCAAATTAACATTGAGAAAATGGAATTCCACAGCACAGAAATGATCACATTTTTGTGGACTACTTTCTTCAAGGTCAGAGATGAGTGCCATTGCATCACTGTAGACAGTGAAATCTGGCCCAGTGCATCCTTAGCTCCATGTTATGAGGTACAGAAAAGATCTGCAGTGGTATTGCTGAATCATTTGCTCTAATGGTTAGATAGGGATCAGCCTTTTTATTAACACTATCACAGTTTTGATGCCTTTCAAACGCTGAGAGAGAGGAGGAAAGCTGTGGCACATGTCAATTTTTCTGACAAGGTGCCACATTGTATTTCTTTTGTTTTACTTTAACATCAGTCCGCACAATACCGCATGTCACTTAGTGTTCAGCTGGCTTTCATCTTAAACAGACATTGCGTCATCCATTTTAAAGGGCATTGTTCAAAAATCTTTACAAAATCACTGTAACAGTAAAAGGCGGCTTGTTTTTTTCAAACAGCCTTTATCGCAAAATAATTGCTGCTGCACCTTCTTAATTAGACAAGGAGAACAGCCTGGAGGAAAGTAATTGGGTTAGCAAATTGATAGTAATGATTAAAAAAAAGTTTTTTTAGTCTAATGTTTAAAAGTTGAATTGATAGACAGCCATTCCTTCAAAAGAAATTTATCGTGTATAGTAATTTGGTGACTTTTTTTGGCGGAACGATGGCACAGTTAGCGCTGCCATCTCCAGGGTCCCGGGTTCAATTCCAGTCTTGAGTCACTGTCTGTGTGGAGTTTGCTTGGGTCTGTGTCTGCTTGGGTTTCCTCTCACAGTCCAAACATGTGCTGGTTAGGTGGATTGGCCATGCTAACTTGTCCCTTAGTGTCATAAGACGTGCAGGTTAGGAAGATTAGCCATGGTAAATGATGAAGTTTCAGAGATAGGGTGGGGGGGCTGGGCTTGTGTGAGATATTCGTTCGGCAAGTCATTGCAGACTCAATGGGCCAAATGGACTGCAGGGATTCCATGGTTTTTTCTCTTCTTTTCTTTGTTTTCTAAGCGACGCACATCTTACAGCCAACCTGCTCTGAAGATTCTGTTAATGAGGACCTGAGCAGGAAAGAGTACTAAGGAATGACTTGCCTCCTGATTTTCCTTTAACCCTCGCCTCAGCTCACCCCATAACAGTGGGGCTGAGATCAGAAACCTTGCAGTCTGGCATATTAAAACCAAATAGCACTGTGGGTGTCCCCATACAACATCCATTGCAGCCGTTCAAGAAGGTGGCTCAGCACCACATCCTCAAGGGAAATTACTGCTGGGCAATAAATGTTAGCTTTGCTGGCAATGTCCACATCCCATGAATGAATAGAAAAATGTCTATGTCCCCCTCATCCCTTGTCCAATACCATCACATCGCTTCTTGGGGAGGTTAGTGATGTTATCGCTTTTAGTCCAGAAACTCAGCTAATGTTCCAAGGACCCAGGTTCAAATCCCGCCACAGCAGATGGTGGAATTTGAATTTAATAAAAAATGTCTGGTAAGAATCTACCGATGACCATAAAACCATTGTCGGAAAAACCCATCTGGTTCACTAATTGTTTTAGAGAAGGAAATCACCTGGTCTGGCCTACATGTGACTCCAGAGCCACAGAAATGTCGAAATGATTTTGATTTGATTTATTATTGTCACATGTATTGGGATAAAGTGAAAAATATTGTTTCTTGCATGCGACACAGACAAAGTATACTGTTCATAGAGAAGGGGAGAGAGTGCAGAATGTACTGCTACAGTTACAGCTGGGATGTAGAGAAAGATTAGTTTAGTGTGAGATAGATCCTTTCAAAAGTCTGATGGCAGCAAGGAAGAAGCTGTTCTTAAGTTGGTTGGTACGTGACCTCAGACTTTTGTATCATTTTCCCAACGACCTGGCAAGCCACTGAGTTGTCAAAAAGGCAGCTCACCACCACCTTCTCAAGGGCAAATCAGCATGGGCAATAAATGCTGGCCAGCCAGCAGCACTCATGTCCCACGAATGAATAAAATATATATTATGTGTATATATTGATTGCTCCAATCTATTGCATCACCATGACATTCCCTCTTTGTTTTTAAAGTGTATTTGCTTCTCTGTCTCTGGAGGTGGAATTCTCCTATCCCGCCTGCCATGGGAATGGTCGCGGGTGGGGACGGAGCATGCTGTTGATCTCCGGTGGGATTTTCCGATCTTGGGGCGAGTGCAGCCGGAAAATCCCGCTCCCTCTCTGTGTCTAATGTGTCGATCCTGTCCAACTGGACAAAAAAGATAAACTCTTCCGGATTTTTAGTTTGTTCGATTCTGTAACAAGGGTGCCCCCGGTGACAAGCACTTTGCTGTCTCTATTCTGCTCCTCCCTCTCCCAACTCCGCACTCCCCCCCCCTTTCCAATTGGGAAGTGCTTTCAATATCAAGTGCTTCCCCCTTGTGCCTTCAATGGTTGAGCTTTGATAATTAACTCTGTCTCCAGCCTGCGAAGATTAATCTTTCTGTGAAAGGCCTCCCCGCAGCTTCCAATAACCAACATTTTTTCAGCAGCGGATGTGCCCCGCTGACGCGACAAAAGCTTTCTGCAGCGAGATCCTCTGATTGACAGGGGATGGAGATTGGCGTGGCTTTTCTCTGCCATCAGAAAACAGGATTCACTACCCACTTTCCGAATTCTTCACTGGTCAAGTTTACCGTTGATCGGCTGTCTGTGTCTGTGGCTGGCTGAGTCAGCCAGAGGTTGACAGGTTATTTTACACAGCTGGATTTTCAGAAGTCTGCGTGCGCAAGTGGCAATCCTGTAATTTTTTTCTCTTCATACTTGACAGGGGTTGAATAACATATGCACTGCACGCACGTTGTGTTTGGCATCAATCCTCTCCACCTGAATTTTTTATAGGGAGTAATGAAAATTCAAATTTGCAGATGCATCAAGCACAAATAACAGGAATTACAGCAGAGAACCCTCGCAAAATGGTTCTCTGGGACTGGAGACAAATGGAATTGCTTCACTCTCTCATTGCAGATTAAGTTAGCAAAGTATTTCTGGACAAGCCTGCCATATACTATATTACAGCATCAAACATTTGCCACAGATGTGCATTACACTCACAATTCATAAGCAGTGAGGTTCAGCATTCAGTCAGTTCCACCCAGAGGGGTTTCAAGTGGAAATCAGGCTTGGAGAAAAGGAAGGAAAGTCACCCTCGCCACTGACATCCCATCTTCTGACTCAACGGTGACAATGACTGCTGAACATGAGGGACTTCACAAACCGCACGGGGGATTATATTACAATGCGCGATCATCACTTATTTTTGTGGGTTTTATATGGAGTTCTAGCTTCACTTAAGCTCTACGACTGGTCAGGCTGGATTTTGTCAGTGGTCCCGATCCCTTCCCAGAAATCTGATGGCGATCCCCTGCTCCCCACAGTTCTTTCAGGGAGCCCAACCAGATTCTGTGACAATCAGACAATGATGGAAGATCCCGCACCCAAGAGCTGTTGGCCAATCGGAGGGCCAGAGCCACTGCCCAATTGGAGAGTCAGAGCTACTGACCAATTGGAGGGCCAGAATTATTGACCAATTGGAGGACCAGTGCTGCTACCCAATTGGATGGCCTAGAGCTACTGACCAATTGGATGGCCCAGAGCTAATGGCCATTTGGAGGGCAAGAGCTATTGACCAGCTGGAGGGCCAGAGCTGCTAACCAATTGGAGGGCTGGAGTTAATGGCCACTTGGAGACCAGAGCTACAAGTCAACTGGAAAGCCAGCAGCTCAGTGCCCACAGGTGTCCAATGAGCATAGCCCTTGGAAGAAGGAAGTAGGGTTAAAAGAGTGGACAAAGACATAGCATAAAAGCATGTTAATTGTCGCGGATACATTATTCTCTAGCCACCAATTTCTCCCTGTCCAGGGTGTTCATAACCTCAGCATCTCTGTTGACACTCAGTTCTATCACCTCCATCATATGAGACTACCTACTTGCACCTTCCTAATATTGCCTATCCCCATCTCTGTTTATGAATACACCTGCTATTGAAATCTGCATCCATGCTTTTATTACATCCAGATTCGACAATTTCAAAGCTCATTTAGCAGGCCCCCCAAGAGGAAGGTACTGTCTTTCCAATGAGACATTAGACTGCATGCCCTGTTTTAGAGAACAGCAGGTGAGTTCTACTCATGGTCCTGGCCAATATTTATCCCTCAAACAATATTGCTGAAAAATAGATTAAGTAATCATTTATCTCATTACTGTCTGTGAGACCTTGTTATTCACAAAGTGGCTGCTGTGTTTCCTACAAAAGTGACTATACTACAAAACTAATTAATTACCAGTAACGTGCTTTGGGATGTCTGGAAGTCATGAGGGCATGAGATAATCTGTCTGCATTTCTTTCTTTTTACACCCGCGAGGATGCAGCTTAGAACCTACCTCTTTGACCAAGCATTTGGTCACCTGCCCTTATTCTTAAAGTTTTTTTTTGTTGGTGTCACAAGTATGCTTCTACAATAAAGTTACTGTGAAAATCCCCTTGTCGTCACACTCCAGCGCCTGTTCGGGTGCACTGAGGGAGAATACAGCGCAGCCAATGCACCCAACCAGCGTGTCTTACGGGACTGTGGAAGGAAACCGGAGCACCCAGAGGAAACCCACGCAGATAGGGGGAGAATGTGCAGACTCCACATAGACAGTGACCCAAGCCAGGAACCGAACCTGGGTCCCTGGCGCTATGGGGCGGCAGTGCTAAACACTGCTTTTGACTGATTATGCACCTGCAAAGTGCCCTGGACATGCTGCTATGTTAAAGGGGCCATATATGTGCAAGTTGTTGTTGTGTTCAACAAAGTGTTGGGCAAAACTTTTCCATTTGAGAAACAGAAGGGGTGCGCGTCATTTAATCAAGTCATTCAATGATGTATTTCAACATATCTTATGTGATTACATTATGAATTTGCCAAACTGTTTTCCGTTTATTTGCAAATGTTTTTCATAAAACAGGGCTCCTTTAAAACTGAAGTGATATTCTCCTGAATGAAAACATCATTCAGTGACAAACGATGGAATACTGAATTAATTCCATCTGCAAGGCAGCTCGTAATAAATCAAATGCGAGTTATTTAGTTTCTATCATTGGTGGAATAAATGTGGTGTTCCACAGTGAGTATCCTTTATGTAATGAAAGTCAGTCCATAATGTCTATCTACTTTTTCACTTCTTCATTTTCGATCTGCAGGAAACATTTTGGCTGGATTCTCCAGTCCCACCGCCTTGAATGGAGAGCCATCTGAGTGCCAAATTCTCTGGCAGTGGTAGCGGGCATGCGAGACCAGAGAATTCTGGCCTATATATTTGGATTTTCAAAAGTTCTTCAATTTGGTACCTTAAGATAAACTCATGACCAATGTGACCTCTGAACTTTGCTTGTGCATATGTGGACATATTTCCATCTTCTTCCGTCGGGAAAAAGATTCAAATGTCTGAGATCACATATCAATCAACTCAAGATCAGCTTTTTCCCTGCTGCCATCAGACCTTTGAATGGACCTACCTTATATTAAGCCGATCTTTCTCTACACCCTAGCTATGACTGTAACACTATATTTTGCACCTTATCCTTTCCTTCCCCCCATGTACTCCAAGATTGGTATTCCTTGTTTGTATAGCGTGCAAGAAACATTATTTTTCACTGTATCCCAATACATGTAACAACAATAAATCAAATCAAATCAAATTGGGGGGTATCCTAATAGAAGCTTTCAACATTAGGAAGGAACTGATAGAATAGAATTAAATAAGTCATTTCCATTTGCAGGTTTGAGTGCAACAAGAAGCCACCAATATAAGATAATCACGAATAAATCCAACAGGGTGTTCAGGAGAAACCTCTTTACCCACAGAGCGATTAGAATGTGGGACTAGCTGCCATATGGAGGAGTTGAGATGAATATATGTATTGAAGGAGTAACTGGATGAAGGCAGGAGAGAAAAATGGCTATAAAGATGTGTTGATGAGGTAAGATTATGTAAGATGGGAGGAGGAAGCAAGGGGGGAATGAGGGGGGTATCAGATTGAACAAGGGGAGGGCAGGAAGATTCCTGTGTGATTGGAGTGGGGAGGGGCTGGAGTGTTTATTTGGGGTGGAGGGGGGGGATTGTGATGGATATCCCATGTGGGGCTCAGTCTGGACACTTAAAATAGTTACACTGAAATTGGAAGTGGCTTTATTTCTTCTAATTCTTTCAGAGTAACCATTGGTGTAAAACCAACAGAACCCTCCAAAGATAGCAACTTAAATCACTTTGTCAAATGGTTCCCTTGGCGGCCCAATTGTCCAGGGAAAATTAGCGCTTGGGAACAATTGCCAGATAAACACTTAACTGGAAACTTCCAAAAGGGATTCCCCAGCGTATCTTTGGGGTACCCCTCACATCTGATGCCAGGGAGCCAGGAAGGTATGGGACTGTATAAGAACTCAAAAGGCAATTAGATTGACTAAGACAGGCTTAACCGTGAGTCACCAACTCCAAAGTAAAAATGAATTATATTTTAAGCCATTACAAAAAGGTTCATTTTATCTGACATTCCCTTGTGGAAAATTGAAGAGAATATGAATACGCTTTGACTTTGAAAAGATCTCCTTTGAAATGGGCTTTGGCCTTGAAATTCTTCTTTCTGTTCTTCAGACAATGACATCAACCCATTCGACAAAAACATAACGGCAGGAATGTACGCTTTAAGTGTAAATGTGTTCAAAGCTCCGGGAATTACTTTTAAGGACATTCACTTCTCAGCATAGTGTAAAACTGCAATGTTTCTCTATACAGTGTTAGTGACCCCTACAAGCCATCAAAATGCATGAATTCCTCAAGGGCAAGACACTTCTGCAGAATCTTTTACTACAAGGTTTAAGCAAGAGCAGAGGAATTGCAACGCTGCGTAAATAAGGTGTGCCATCACATTCAGTCTTCCAACCTGACTAAGGCTCCACATCAGGACCTGGATTTTCCAGTTTCCCCAATCCCCCACAAAGTCAAGGGTTGCCTCTCTAAATTCATAGAATCCTACGGTGCAGAAGGAGGCCATTTGGCCTGTTGAATCTACACCAACCACAATCCCACCCAGGCCCAATAACATCTCCCCTCCCCACCCCCGACACTAAGGAGTAATTTTGCATGGTCAATCCATCTAACCCGCACATCTTTGGACTGTCAGAGGAAACCAGATCACCTGGAGAAAACCCACACAGATACAGGGAGAATGTGCAAACTCCACACTGACCTGAGGCCGGGACTTGAACTCAGGTCCTTGACGCTGTGAAGCAGCTGTGCCACCGTGCACCCAGGAGTACAGGTGCACATCATGGAAGCTTTTGAATGAGGTACCTGCCTAATTTCGATAGACCCTCGGGCAATACTTCGAAGAGTAGGAGAGTTCTTCCGGGCATTTTGGTCAATATGTTCCCCTCTCTACATCACTAAAATTGATTATCGCGTTGCTTGTAAGTACTTGGTGCGCGCAATGAAAACTGAAGGCGCTGGAAAAGCCCAGCAGGTCTGCCAGCATGTGTGGAGAGAGACATAAAGGCGGAATTTTTCCATTTCACCCACTACTGGAATCAGAGTGTGGGACACAGACAAAGCAGAACTTTCAAGCCTTGGGGTGAACAGGGCCAGGAATTCCTGCCCACAGAGTTAACTCTTCTCTTTCCACAGGTCCTGCTGAGTTTTTATTTGATTTCCACAATCCGCACAGTACTTTGTTTCAATTTCGCTGTGTGCAAATTGGCCTCTGTCCCTTGAAGATACAGAAGCAACTACGAAGTGCGTACAAAGCGAAGCAATCTCGGGCATTCTGAAGTTGCGAACAGTGATATATAAAGGCAAGACTTTTTTTTTTCCTCTTGTTTCTTTGCAGTCTTGTCAATTAAAGAAACACTTAAAATGACTGCGATCTGAAGTGCTAGGTACAATTCACACGCACAGCAGGCTTCAGTACAAACATGTGCAGGATGGTTATTGTCGAAGCTATTAACATCTTCATGTGCAACGCACAGATAAATATGAAAAAGAATCTAGAGGGGCACTTTGTAAGCCACACATTCCAATTTGGATCATATTTTAACTGGCTGGCACATTTAAATTGATGCTTCACGGTACTGCAGCAAAACTTCATTGAAATGAATCCTTGGGGATATGCCTTCAAATTCATGTTAAGTGGAGCTCCATGATGGCAAGGAGACCCTATTCCCACATGAGTGCATCCTATATAACCCGATATGTCCACCAAATGTGCTCTATGTTAAAAACAACTGATTCAAATGCCAAATTTTTTTAAAAAGGCAGTAATTTATGTGATTTGTCTTTATTCAATTAGATCACACTTGACGTATGAGGAGCCTTTGAGGACTCTGGGTCTGTACTCGGTGGAATTTAGAAGGATGAGGCAGGAATCTCATTAAAACATAGACTACGAAAAGGCCTGGATAGAGTGGACATGGGGAAGATGTCTCCATTAGTGAGAGAGACTAGGGCCCAAGGGCACAGCCTCAGATAAAGTTCTTTAGAACTGAGATGAGGAGGCATTTCTTCAGCCAGAAGGTGGTGAACCTATAGAATTCATTGCCACAGAAGGCTGTGGAAGCCAGGTCACTGAGTGTAATAAGACAGGGATAGATAGGTAAGGGGATCAAAGGTTATGGAGAAAAGGCGGGAGAATGGGTTAAGAAACTTTTCAGCCATGATTGAATGGCGGAACAGATTTGATGGGCCGAGTGGCCTAATTCTGCTCCTATATCTTATGGTCTTATGAATTTGAAAAATAGCAGGAGTTCACTCTGGAAAAATGTTCTAATATTTTCCTGTTTAGCATGTTTTTGTGTGTGTGTGATACTATGTGGCAGGTCACCAATGTTATCGCCTTGGGTGTTTTTGTGCAGCATTGCAAAATTCAGGAACATCCCTACAGCCTTTGCAGCATCGGCTAAGAGAAACAGGCCAGCGGGCAATTGGGCATTCGCCAGGCTTTTCACGGTCATGGCCCTCCTTGGGTTCCTTTGTAGAAGAATGGACTACATCATTGATGGCATGATCCATCAACACCTTTTGTGTAATGTACGGCACTGTCTATCTTCATGCAAGTTTCCATAGTTGTCTCTGCCGGAATTTCAATGACAGCCTCCCATAATCCAACGCAAAGTACCTCACTGAAAGCTTGTTTGGCCTCAACCTGTTCCAGCTTGTTTTCAAAGCACTGTGCATATGTAACTTGTTTGAACTCAGCATGGTGGAAAAAAGTTAACCATTGTGGCATCGATTACAATCTTCCCTATCTTTTTAGTCATGAATATGGCCTCTGGTACAGTTGCTTCTCATCAATGGCCTCAATAATGTGAGGGAACCACTGTGTTAGTAGTGGATCTCCAGGTTCCTAGTCACCCCCTGGCTGGAGTTTGGCCATGGTGCTGGGGAGAAGGAACATCAGCTTCATGCTCTTGAGGCCACAGATGTCAGGATATGTGCAGAAGTCATCTGTAATAATGGCAATCTTCCTTTTCTTTCGCTGATATACTTTGCCCGATTTCCTAAACCACACGTCAAAAATACCGATGGTTTTCTTAGCCTTGTACTGCATGGATGGTCTCTTGACATTCGCAAGACAACATGGTCTCCTGGATTTTCTTATCACAAGAAGAAACAGCTTTTCAGGGTCATTCAACCACAGCAGCGACATGTTCCTTGCCTCACTTTCCACCATTGCATGTTTCACTGTTAAACATCGAAGCGCAGTCGAGTAAAAGACACTAAAATGGTCCAGTTACATCTGGGTTACTCATTCAAGGTGTGGGTGAGACCATTTTGGAGCCGATCATCTTTCATTGCTGCTGTAACACGGCACCCTCACTGCTTACACCACAGGGGAGTGCCTTGTGAATCAGTCCAGGCATTTGTCGCTGCAGGTGAACTCCATGTGACCCAACTTCTTTGTCAGAGCAACTTCCCTTTCCTGCAGGATTAGATTCATCACCTGATGAAGGTGCAACGCTCCGAAAGCTCGTGCTACCAAATAAACCTGTTGGACTTTAACCTGGTGATGTGAGACTACTGACTCTGCAGAATTAGACTAGAGGTGGGAACATTCTCTGCTTGTGCTATCTTGAATCAGGTCAGCAGAAATTCCTCAATGTTGGGATAGGCAGTTTAGTTTATGAATTTATTTTATTGATGTTACAAGTAGACTTACCATTAACACTGCAATGAAGTTACTGTGAAAATCCCCTAGTCGCCTCACTCCGGCGCCTGTTCGGGTACACTGAGGGAGAATTTAGCATGGCCAATGCGCCTAACCAACACATCTTTCCTACTGGGAAGAAACCGGAGCACCCAGAGGAAACCCATGCAGACCCAAACAGGGAATTGAACCCAGGTCCCTGCGTTGTGAGACAGCAGTGCTAACCACTGTGCCACAATCTTTCTCATCCTGTTCCTTGCTGGGGAGAATGCCTGCTTGTTGAGCTGTTCCAAGATGTTTGCCTTGTATTTCATAACGGTGGACCAACCTATAAGCAGAATCTCCTATTCCTTTGCGATTTCTGCTTTGCATCTTGCATCAGGGTTTTGCCCTTGCAGTATCAACTTCACCTTCTCTCCAGTTGGCAACACTTTTAATTTTATCCCTGATTTAACCAGACTCAAAAGTTTTGCACACCGTTCACAGAACATTAAATACAGGAGTTGGAATACTTCGTTGAAGTTGTACATGACATTGGTAAGGTTACACTTGGAATACTGTGTACAGTTCTGGTCACCCCAATATAGAAAGAATATAATTAAACTAAAAAGAATGCAAATAAGATTTACTAGGATACAACCAGGACTTGATGGTTTGAGTTATAAGGAGAGGCTGGATAGATTGGGACTTTATTCCTTGGAGCGTAGAAGGCTTAGGGGTGATCTAATAGAGGTCTAGAAAGTAATGGGCTTAGATAAGGTGAATAGTCAATATGAGGCAATAGTGCTAACCACTGTGCCACTGTGGGTGGCACAGTTGTTAGCACTGTTGCCTCACAGCTCCAGGGATCCGAGTTCGATTCACGGCTTGGGTCACTGCCTGTGTGGAGTTTGCACATTCTCCCCGTGTCTGCATGAGTTTCCTCCAGGTGCTCTGGTTTCCTCCCAAGGTCCAAAGGTATGCAGGTTAGGTGGATTAGCCATGCTAAATTGCCCCTTAGTGTCCGGGGGACTAGCTAGGGTAAATGCATAGGATTATGGGGAAAGGGCCTGGGTGAGATTGTACAGACTCGTGTAGACTCGATGGGCCAAAATGCCTCCTTCTACACTGTAGGATTCTATGATCTATCTTTTCCTAAAGGTAGGGGTTTCAAAAACTAGAGGATATAGATTTATGGTGAAAGGAGAGAGAAACAAAGGGGTCCAGTGGGGCAATATTTTCACACAGAGAGTGGTAATTGACTGGAATGAGCTGCCAGAGGCAGTAGCAGAGGTGGGTACAATTTTCTCTTTTAAAAAGCATTTAGACAGTTACATGGATAAGATGGGAAGAGAGGGAATGTGGGCCACAATGTGGACAATTAGGAATAGCTTTGTGGTGAAAACTGGGCCGCATGGACAAATTGGGCCAACAAGCCTGTTTCCATGCTGTAAATCTCCATTACTCCATAACTCTCGTTTCATTAGTCAGTGTGATTATTTGACAAGGTTAGACATGATCAACTAATCAGAGTTACGTGTGCAGAAGTCCAAGTTATCATGGGCACCATTCTGTGCGATTTGCTATTCTGCCAGCGGGTAGCAGGTATAGTTGACAGCTTGGACAAAGCTGGAATTTTGTATCAACAGAGTTCAACTCATCGCAATTTCGCTACATTTTCATCTTGCTGTCATTTATTTATTTGACTCGATTCTGAAAAAGCCGCACGTTTTCTTGGAACAACTAGACCTCAGCAATTTCAAATCGGTGTGAACTCACCCGTAACGGGTGAAGAAAATCGCTGCTTAAATTTGCTTTATCTATTGAACTCATTAAGATGACAGTGCCTGAAAATAGAACATTTTTAATCAAATGACAGCCTACACATATCCGTGTGAAGTTTGCTTTGGCACGTGGTATTACTTAAATATTCATGCACCTGCTGCATTAGTTACATTATTTCCACTGTCTGTTGCAATCTAAAAAATCTCAGGGTTCCCGTAATCATTGCTGTGCAAACTGGTCATTAATGCATCTTAAATCATACTTGTCAATGCATCTCTCAAAATCGGATTTCCATTTCATTTTGCCCCTTTTCCATTGACCTTTCGTTTCAAAATAGCTAACTGAATAATTATTCCATTGACAATTATCAACAGCATTTCAACAGCATCTCTCACTGATATGCCAAAATTATAGAATCGTAGAATCCCTATGGAGGAGGCCATTTGGCCCATCGAGCCTGCACCGACCATAATCCCACCCAGGCCCTACCCCCATAACCCCACACATTTACCCTGCTAATCCCCCTGACACTAGGGTCAATTTAACATGGCTAATCAACCTAATTCGCACACCTTTAGACTGGGGGGGGGGGTGGTGGGGGTGGTGGCGGGGGAATCCAGAGCACCCGGAGGAAACGCATTAAGACATGGGGAGAAAGTGCAGACTCCACACAGACAGTGACCCGAAGCTCCTGGCACTGTGAGGCAGCAGTGCTAACCATTGCGCCACCGTGCTGCCCCAAACTGATAAGAACAAAGGATAGCTTCATACATTTGGTGAACCCATACTCGCAGCAAGTGACATTACACTGCGAGTAAGTTAAATTATGCAAAGGAGCTCTTCCAGTGCTTAACTTCCTTAACTGATCACGCTTTTCTTTTGGTGTGTGTATAACTTTATATTTCCTCAGATTTTAAATTATATGTGTAAGACAGAGAGAAGCTGACACTGCAGCACTTTGACATCTCCCGGATTACCGCTGACCTTCTCAGGAGCTATTTTCTACATGCCTGTACAATAAGGATATTTTAGGATACGCTATTGGAGTGAAGGCCTCACCACTACTTTTCCATTGTGAAGTACGCTGTAAAGATTGTTTTACATTGGTGGTAAATTTAGATAGTTATTCCCTTCAAGACTACTTGTTCTTCCTTGCAGTGAAGGGCCAGAAACTGAACAACGGACTCCAGATGGGCTTTAACTGAGGCTCTCGACAACTGGACCATAACCTTCTCCCTTTTTCATTCCTTTTTGTACTCATCTTTTCGTGCAACACTTTATTTTTTCAGGAGGCTAAGGAAATTCGGCAGGTCTACCACGACTCTCACTAGTTTTTACAGGTGCACCATAGGAAGTATCCTTTCTGGTTGTATCGCAGCTTGGTATGGCTCCTGCTCTGCCCAAGACCACAAGAAACTACAAAAGATTGTGAGCATAGCCCAGTCCATCATGCAAACCGGCCTCCCATCCATTGGCTCAATTTAGACTTCCTGCTGTCCCAGAAAGGCAGCCAACAAAATCAAGGATCCACACACCTTGGATATTCTCTCTTCCACTTTCTTCCATCAGGAAAAAGATACAAAATTTTGAAATCACATACAAACCCATTCAAGAACAGCTTCTTCCCTGCTGCCATCAGACTTTTGAATGAACCTGCCTTATATTAAGTTGATCTTACTCTACACCCTAGTCATCACTGCAACACTACATTCTGCACTCTTTCCTTTCCTTCTCCCTATGTACTTATGAATGGCCCGCTTCGCCTGTATAGTGCACAAGAAACAGTACTTTTCCCAATAGATGTGACAATAATAAATCATATCAAATCAAATCGTGTAGATCGTTGCTTTCTGTATGTTGGCTCACAATCAATTACCAACTGTCAAGAAGTTGTGATGGAATGAACATAGAACATAGAACATAGAACATTACAGCGCAGAACAGGCCCTTCGGCCCACGATGTTGCACCGACCAGTTTAAAAAAAAAACAACAACAATGACCCACTAACCTAAACCAATCCCTTTTCGTCCATAAACCTATCCACAGATCTCTTAAACGCCCCCAAACTAGGCGCATTTACAACTGCAGCAGGCAGGGCATTCCAATCCCTCACCACCCTCTGGGTAAAGAACCTACCCCTGACATCTGTCCTATAACTACCCCCCCTTAGTTTAAAGCCATGCCCCCTCGTGCTAGATTTTTCCATCAGAGGAAAAAGGCTATCACTATCCACCCTATCTAAACCTCTAATCATCTTATATGTTTCAATAAGATCCCCTCTTAGCCGCCTTCTTTCCAGCGAAAACAACCCCAAATCCCTCAGCCTCTCCTCATAGGATCTCCCCTCCATACCAGGCAACATCCTGGTAAACCTCCTCTGCACCCTCTCCAAAGCCTCCACATCCTTCCTGTAATGTGGGGATGAAGATGAAAGAATTTGATAAAAGGGAATTTGTAAAGATGGATGGACCAGGGCTTTGATATGCGGATTAGCCTAGCAACATATAAATAGATATTTACCTAAGCAAAGTGGACAACAATAGGGCATAGAATTGTAAGAGTTAAAGACACAGATGATAAGAGTTTAAAAGAGAAAATAAGGATGAATGTTCACACTTGTATGCTAAAAGAGGATTGAATGTAAGAATGTAATTTAATTAGGGGCTTCTAAGGCAAGTAGTTCAGTTAAGACAAGAGAAAAAAGCAGTATATTAGTGGCATGACTCATTCTATAAGTAGAGTAGAGATGATGTAGACCAAGATCATAGCCACACTGGATGTTGTTTTCTCTCCCAAAACAAGCTTTTGCCCAGGGACTTCTGATGAATAAGTTGCTACTCTCAACCAGAAGAAATTTCCCAAAAGAGAAACAGTTCAATTCTGATGATTATCGCTGGATTTTGCTCATGGTAATAAAACCATTGTGATGTTGTTTTGGGAAGGTATATCTCTGAATGTAGAGAAGTAGAGGGACTTGGAACGGGTCAATTTAAGTATATTGTAGCCATTGTTGTAGTGTAGTGCAAATGTTTCCTTTATTGTTGCATTTTTAATAAACATTTGTTTTTGTTGAATTATGATATCAAGGCTTGCAGTTTCCTTACTGATCTTCATCTCTTTCTTCACATTATAGAAATTGCAAAACAAACAGTTAGGAACTGGTATTCTGAGTTTCACTTCAGGGATTTGGAATACCCTAGCATTTAACAGCAGCGGGGATTTGAACACTAACCCGTATCAATAAGTTTCCTTCCTTTCCATGTACTCTTACTTATTAAAATAATCTTTTTTTAATAATCTCCCTTACAGAACCTTATTAAATGACTTCTGTAATTCCATAGATATAACAATTTTAGGCACTTCCCCATCTACCATGGTAGTGACCTTAAAGATTTCAAACAAATTAATTAGATATGAACTGCCCTTGACAAATCCACGTTGACTCAATCAGCTCAGGCTTGTTTAAATTCTCTGTCACGGTGTACTCTTCATAACATCAACATGTCCCATTGATAAATCAATGCCTGGATTAGCAGAACTGAGTAAATATAGCAGGAAACGTTCTGACTCTGACACTGGAGTCCTAAAATAATTGATATATAAACACCATCTGTAGTTATGCAATAAATGCACCACACAGCAGCTCTATAATAAGTCCTTGGAGGCAGAAGTCCCTTCACCAAAAGTCCCTTTACTTACAGGTCTGACTAAAGCACACAGAGCACTTTCAGTTCACATCTACACTGGGAGTCCTACTGGAACTGACACTCCAGTTAAGTACTAAGCAAGAGGCTCCATCAATTTGGCCCTTAATCAGGGAGTTCATATTCCAACAGGCCAATCTCAATTATCTAATTAAAGTCATCACAAGTTCCCAAATCATTCAATGTCATAGTCGTAGTTATCTGTGAGTAGATTTGGGATAGAGATTGAAGAATAAAGGATGGTGGTCTTTGCCACATTTCTTTGAATCCATTTAAACACACCAGACTTTGGGCAGCTCAGCAGCACAGTGGTTAGCACTCCTGCCTCACAATGCCAGCGTCCTGGGTTCGATTCTGGCCTAGGGTGACATTCTGTGTGGAGTTTGCACATCTTCCTGTGTCTGCATGGGTTTCCTCAAAGTGCTCTGGTTTCCAACCACAGTCCAAAGATGTGTGGGTTATGTTGATTGGCTGTGCTCAATTACCCTTTAGTGTAGAGAGCATTAGCAGGTTAAATATGTGGGGTTACGGGAATAGGGCCTGGATGGGATTGTTGCCAGTGCCAGCTCGATGAGCTGAATGGTCTCTTTCTGCAGTGTAGGGATTCTATAAAGGAGCAGTGTCTGGGGAGGAACTTGAGGCTGCAGATTGTCTGTAGCAGATTTGAGGCCTTCAATACATGTTTTTTCCAAGGGGCTCATAATATCTCAGTGCAGACAGGAACCCTCTTACATGCGTTGTCAGGTACAAATTCTGTTCTAAATTATGGAGTTCCAAGAACAGCAAATTTTGCCTTCATCATCCGAAAATTTGCAATCAGAATGGGTAGCGGAGTGGGGTGGAGTGGGATGGGGTGGAGGTGGCAGTATATATTCCATTAGCATCTGCAGCTCCACTGGAATTTAGTGTGCAATGGGTATAACTTCAGGGAGGCAGTGACATTGTGGTATTGTTACTGGTCCAGAGAGTCAGAGCAGGATCTGGAGACCTGGGTTCAAATCCCACCACAACAGAAGGTGAAGTTTGAATTAAAACTGGAATTGAGCATCTACTGATGACCATAAAATCATTGCTGATTGGTGTAAAAACCCATCTAGTTCACTGATGTCCTTTAGGGCAGGAAATCTTCCATCCTCACCTGGTCTGGCCTATACATGACTCCAGACCCACAGCAATGTGGTTGAAACTCAAATGCTGTCTGAAATACAGAGCAATTAGAGATAGGCAATAATTGCTGGCCCAGCCAGAGACATTTTCATCCTGTAAAAATGAATAAACTCTGGTTTAAGTCTCCCTCACATTCCAGTGTCTATCGTGGAATGACACCAGATTTCCTCCAAGTTTGGACTTTTGGGCCAAAATTTAACCATCCCATTATAGAGTAATATTGAGGTCTCAAGGACATATAGAAGCAGATAAGTGTTTCCCAAGTAATCTGCAGTCATAAGATGAAACCTGCATTGGTGTTGGTGCACCTGTAATGATGAATTCATTAACCCCACCATTCCTTGCAGGGAATGCAAGTTGGAGATAGGGCTTGAAAATGGAGTCACGGGTGGACAGAGTGGTGAAGAAGGCATTCAGCATGCTTGGTTTCATTGGTCAGAACATTGAATACAGGAGTTGGGACGTCTTGTTGAAGTTGTTCAAGACATTGGTAAGACCACACTTGGAATACTGTGTAAAGTTCTGGTCACCCTATTATAGAAAAAAAATTATTAAACTTGAAAGAGTGCAGCAAAGATTTGCTAGGATGCTACCAGGGCTTGATGGTTTGAGTTCTCTTGAGAGGCAGGATAGACTGGGACTTTTTTCTCTGGAGTGTAGGAGGCTTAGGGGTGATCTTATAGAGGTCTATAAGATAATGAGGGGCGTAGATCAGCTAGATAGTCAATATTTTTTCCCAAAGGTAGGGGAGTCTAAAACTAGAGGGCAGAGGTTTAAGGTGAGATGGGAGAGACACAAAAGTATCCAGAGGGGGCAATTCTTTCACACAGAGCGCCTTGAACAACTGCTAGGGGTAGTAATAGAGGCGGGTACAATTTTGTTTTCTAAAAAGCGTTTAGACAGTTACATAGGTAAGATGGGTATAGAGAGATATGAGCCAAATGCGGGCAATTGGGACTAGTTTAGGGGTTAAAAAAAGGGACGGCATGGACAAGTTGGGCCGAAGGGCCTGTTTCCATGCTGCAAATCTCTAATATTTTATGCCTCAATAATCCAGCCATGTCGATACAGCAGCCTGAGCTTCCTTGAATTAAAACACATAGTCATTCCAAGGACAGTCTTTCTGTTGTTACATGCAGTAACCTTTGAAAAATTGCCAACATACGGTGGCAAAAGTGAAACACTAGAGTTTTCTTTGTGGCAGTATCTGAATCAGTAACTTCAAAGATTAGCAAGGTCTTACAGCCAAGATCAGTGCCTGCATCAGAACTAGAAACCACAGAGAATAAATTCTGGAACAAGAAGATGTTGTCACCTAATCCAGTGCCAACAACCCAAAGCACATCCGCAGTGAAGACAGATGTCAAAGGTGTGCATCATAAATCAACATTTTATCATGTAGGAATGCAAAAGCATAGCATGAGATTTTTTAATGGTAATCTGATGAGTGTTGATTAATGACTGTGACCTTATCAGTGCAAATTTAGCTGGCTAATGATAATCCACAACTGGCTTCTGGGAATAACACTTGCAATATCTGCACAGTAACCTCAACCCACCAGCACTAATTAATAGCATTCATTCTATGCAAATTTGGTGTAGATAGGACAAGGGAAGGAGGCATCTTTGATAACGTTGCAAACTACTGCTTCAGAAAAATATGAAGTAATGAAAATCTTCCCGAATTTATTATCACAACGTGCAGGATGTCAGTAGGACTGGGCAAGATAAGCAAGGAATATAGATGAAGTTTATTTACCATTGATCCGCACTCAGTAATTTATCACCAGTGATAAACTAAAACCAATGAATCTGAGCATGGATTTCTTAATTGCTCTAATTTGTCTAGCAATCAAAATTTAGGGCCAAAGGCAAAATACTGCCACCAAAAATGAAATCTTTAACTCATAGATCAAGTAATAATATAATTGACCCAAAATAAAGCAGTGATGAATGTACAAGTGAACAAAAAACAAGAACTAGAACAGTACAGGACAGGAACAGGCCCTTCAGCCCATGAAATCTGTGCCAATACAGATGCCTTTCTAATCTAATATTTTCTTGCCTCTTCGTGGTCCATATCCCTCTATTCCCTGCCTATTCATGTGTCTATCCAAATGCCTCTTGAACATTGTTGTAGAATCTGCTACCATCACCTCCTAACTGCTTCCAACACAATCCAGGACTGCAAGAAACTACAAAAGGTTGTGAATGTAGCCCAATCCATCACACAAACCAGCCTCTCATCCAGTGACGCTGTCTACACTTCCCACTGCCTCAGCAAAGAGCCAGCATAATTAAGGACCCCACACACCCCAGACATTCTCTCTTTCGTCTTCTTCTGTGGGGAAAAAGATACAAAAGTCTGAGGTCACGTACCAACCGGCTCAAGAATAGCTTCTTCCTTGCTGCCATTAGACTTCTGAATGGACCTACCTTGCATTAAGTCAATCTTTCTCTACACCCTAGCTATGGCTATGACATTACATTCTGCACTTTTCATTTCCTTCTCTATAAACAGTATGTTTTTCTACATAGCGCGCAAGAAACAATACTTTTCATTGTATGCTAATACATGTGACAATAATAAATCAAATCAAATCAAATTCTCCAGCAGCACGTTCCAGACATTCACCACCCTGAGGGCACTATAAACAATTTACACAACGCACTCAAGGTGCCCAACCAAAGCAAAGTAAAGGAGGTGGCTATTCAATTAATGATTATAATGTTTGTACAATTATTGGTGTGGGATCATCCATCTGGAAAACACATGGGACTCTGGGAGAAAACCGAACAATGTAATTAAATGCGCATTGTTCTAGCAAATAGACAGTACATTCACAATGGATGGAATGTCCCCTTGCTGCTCCAGAAACCTCAACAGCATTGGGAAAAAGCTAGCAAACATCTCATGGAAGCATATCTTTCAATGTGCACAACAGTTTTGAGTAAGTATGTTGCGGCACAATGGTTAGCACTGCTACTTCACAGCGCCGGGGACCCAGCTTCGGTCACTCCCTGTGCAGGGTATGCATGTTTCCCCCATGTCTGCGTGGGTTTTCTCCAAGAGTTCCGGTTTCCTCCCACAGTCCAAAAAGACATGTCGGTTAGGTGCATTGGCCATGCTAAATTCTCCCTCAGTGTACCCGAACAGGCGCCAGAGTGTTGCAAGAAGGGAGTTTTAACTTAATTTCAGTGTTAATGTAAGCCTATGTGTGACTAATAAATTTCAAATCATAATGAAAAGCAAACAAAATGTAAAAGTATGAATATTGTAAAACCAAATACTGTATCCAGGTTTAATAATGTCAAGTGTGAGTCTTATGACACAAATGTGTGATATAATTCTAATAAAATTTTCTTGTAAGGTCAGATCATCAGCATTTCCATTAGACGAAGCAGACACAGAATTCAGAACTATCCCCATCACAGTGCCACATAAACCATTAGTACTGGGAAGAACGCCTGTCATTAAGATTCCTCCCGGACTTCCTTTTCTAAATGGTTTGAAGAAGGAAGGTTCAAGACGTGGATAAAGTGTGAACAAGTTCCAACCACCACCTCCCCCCACCCCATACTTCATGGGAAAATGATAGGTTACACAAAAGGAATTTAGAATAAGCAATTAAAGACCTCGCAATGCATCAAAACTTGAAAAGACTGTCCGATTTATGTAACAATCAGTGCAGGCAGGCACACAAGATTTTGCAAAGTTCCCTATTCATGGCTTGCAATATGGTTCTGGAATCCAGCTTGACAGTGATTCAGTACATTTTATGGATTGGTTTAAACCAATATTGGGGCTGATTTACTAATGCTGTCACTGTTGGTTTAGTTGATAAAACACTTCTGCAGTTGTGAATGGGATGGGTAATGAATTAGCATACGTTCAGATTGCCTGGTCGAGGCTAGATTGATTGCAATCTGACTGCTCTGGAAAACCTTCTACAATTTGATCTGGAAACCCATTAAGCATGATAGGGGTTACCTAGCTGACAGCATCAAATCCTCCCACATTGCACAGATTTGGAGCAGTAAAGGAAGTCATTTGTGCTCAAGAAAGCCAAATTATTCTGCCTTCTCAGTCTACATGCATCACATCAGAAGAAAATAAAGTACAACCTTCCAAGAAGAGTGCCAAGAAAGTCCAGAAGAAGTTTTTAAAGTTTATTTGTTAATATCACAAGTGGGCTTACATTCACACTGCAATGAAGTAACTGTGAAAATAGTCGCCACACCCTGGCACTTGTTCGGGGGCACTGAGGGAGGATTTAGCATGGCCAATGCATCTAACCAGCATGTCTTTCGGACTGTGGGAGGAAACGGGAGCACCCGAAGGAAACCCACGCAGACACGGGGAGAACATGCAGACTACGCCCAGTGACCCAAGCCGGGTATCAAACCCGGCTCCCTGGCACTGTGAAGCAACAATGCTAACCACTGTGCCACCATACAGCTGCCAACAAAGAGGAGGAGGAGGGGGTCCAGGAAGGAGAGTTATTCTATCTACATCTACAAATGAAGCAGGTTCACTCCGACACCGGCATCTCCTCCAAGGCCATGAGCAAGCTCGTTTGTCAACAAAAACTTGGAGTGCACCTTGGGCGAAGCTTCCCTCTTGACCTATTACAACAGGTTGCAGACCATCAGGTCCCCAGAGATCCAGACCGCTGTGCGCCTGCTGCTGCCCGGAGAAATGGCCAGGCATGCCACGTCAGACCAGCTCCAAGTAAAACTGTGCAATGCATTGAGAAGCACATCCAAAAAAAAACACAAAAGAAGAAATAGCCAGTATCATGTCTCTTCAATCAGTCTGAATTTGGCTCACATCTAGCAGTGGCTGTGCTGGTTAACAAATCAGATCATAAACGGGGCCTCCTTAATATGCCTTGAAAAGCAGTGTATAGGTAACATGAGTAGAAAGATCAAATGTAATAAGATACATCATGAAAAACTGACAAATAACTGAATTCTCACAAAATACTGTTGCTGAAGTTGAGGCATAATGGCTTACTAATAAGATGTCACTATAATTATCATAACAAGCATTACAGACATCATAAGTAGGTTGGTATTGTATCGAAATTTTACATGTTGAATTGAATCTTTTCTGTGTTTGAATATTGCAGCATGGCAGCACAGTGGTTAGCACGGCTGCCTCACAGTGTCAGGGACCTGGGTTCAATTCCAGCCTCAGGTAACTGTCTGTGTGGAGTCTGCACATTCTCCCCATGTCTGTGTGGATTTCCTCCCGGTGTTCCAGTTTCATCCCACACTCCAAAGATGTTACAGGTTAAGTGGATTGACCATGTTAAATTGCCCCTGTAACCCAAGATTTATAGGTTTGGGGATTAGCAGGTTGGAGATATGGAGATAGAGCTTGGGTGGGATGCTCTGTCAGAGAGCCAGTGTAGACTCGTTGGGCCGAATGGCCTTTTTCTGCACTGTAGGATTCTATGATTTCTCTTATAATCACTGGTATAGCTCTCGGCATCTCAACTTCTCAAAAACTTCTGGGAGGTTGATGATTTTAGCTAAGTTTCAGATTTATTGTGTAATTAACACTTTTCCCAGGCCTCAGGGTATAGGGAAAAGGAGACAAGAATGGCTAGCTCCAACAGGTAAGTACTTTACCAGCACTGCTTATGAGCCTAGAGAGGCAGGATTGCTTCCAGAACCAACAACCTTCCTTCCCACTGAATCCTTAAACTAACCTGTTAAAAACTCCCACTTCTCCAGCACCCCACCTTGTCCCACACCTGAAATGTCAATCCGAGTCAATCCTCCAAAATATTTGATTTGATTTATTATTGTCACATGTAATGGGATACAGTGAAATGCATTGTTTATTGAATGCTATAGAGCTAAAGGATTCCATTCATTGAGTGCAGAGGGGATAAGGAGAGAATGCAGAATGTAGTGTTACAGTCATAGCTAAGGTGTAGAGAAAGATCAACTTCATATAAGGTAGGTCATCGCACCATTTCACCAGCTTCTCTATCTCTTTCCTGTTCAAATATGCCTCTGCATTAGGTCTTCCACTCTAAAAACCCCCATCTCTGCCTTCATTACCTCTGGATTTGACATTGCTATTGCATTTCTGACAGCCGTCCACATTCTACATCCACAGGTCATCCAAAAACCTACCGTCCTATCTTAACTCAAACCATCTCATTCACCCATCATCCCCTAGTGCTCACTTACCTACAAGGGTTCCTGGTAAAACAATCGCTCACATTGAAAATTTTCCCCTTGTTTTCAAATCCCTCAATAGCCTTCCTCTTCCCAATCTCTGTAATCTCCACCAGCCATACAGTTCCATGAGATATCTGTGCTTCTCCAATTCTGGCTGATGGGACATCATCAATTTTAATCACTCCAGCATTAATGATCATGTCTTCAGCTGCCAAGGTCCTAGGCTCGGGAATTCCCTCCCTAAACCTCCTCACACGTCTACCTCTCTCTCTTGCTTTACATACGAACATGTGAGTTAGGAGCAGAAGTGGGTCACTCGTCCTCTCGAGCCTGCTCTGCCAATCATGGCTGATCTGATTATAAATTCAGTTCCACGTTCCTGCCCATCCCCGGTAATATCAAAAACCAATCTATCTCTACCTTAAAATAGATTCAAAGACTCTACTTCCACTACCTTCAAGGAAGAGCGTTCCAAAGGGGCGGCATGGTGATGCAGTGGTGCAATGCTGCATCACACCTCCAGGGACCCAGGTTAAAAGTAAAGTTTATTTATTAGTAAGGCTTACATCAACACTGCGATGAAGTCAATGTGAAATTCCCCTAGTCACCAGCGTCTGTTCGGGTCAATGCACCTAACCAGCATGTCTTTCAGACTGTGGGAGGAAACCGGAGCACCTGGAGGAAACCCAGGCAGACACAGGGAAAATGTGCAAACTTCACACAGACAATGATCCAAGTCGGGAATCAAATCCAGATCCCTGGTGCTGTGAGGCAGCAGTGCTAACCACTGTGCCGCCGCAATCCCAGCCTCGGGTAACTGTCTGTGTGGACTTTGCAGATTTCCCTGTGTCTGCATAAGTTTCCTCTGGGTGCTTCAGATTCCTCCCACAGTTGTGTGGATTAGGTTGATTGGCCATGCTCAATTGCCTCTTAGTATCAGGGGGGTTAGCAGAGTAAATGAGAGGGGGCGGGGCCTGGGTGGGATAGTAATCAGTGGGCTGAATAGCCTCTTTCTGCACTGTAGGGACAAAATGATTCTATGACACTCAATCCTCTGAGAGAAAGAATTCTCCTCATCCCTGAGCCACCTCTAATTTTTAAACTGTGACCCCCTTGTTCTCGATTCTCTCTCAAGAGGAAACATCCTTTCCAGATGTACACTGTCAAGACCCTTCAGATCCTTTAAGTTTCAATCAAGTCACCTCTTACTTCTTTAAACTCCGTCAGATAAAAGCTTAGCCTGTCCTACCTTTCCTGATCAGACAATTCACCCATTCCAGGTATTAGTCTGATAAACTTTCCCTGCACAGTTTCCGACACATTTACATCTTTCCTTAAATAAGTAGACCAATATTGTACACAGTACCCCAGATGTGATCTCACCGATGCCTTGTGTAACTGAAGCATAACCTCCCTACAATCCCCCTCACAGTAAACAATCATATTCTATGAGCTTTCCTCATTACTGGCTCTACCTGCATACTGGTCTTTTGTGATTCATGCACCAGGTCATCCAGATCCTTCTTGTAACATATTCCTTAAAATCACATCTCTTTGACCATGCTTTTGATCCCCTGCATCTCTCCTAATTGCATATTTCGGTGCCAAATTTGGCTTCATACCAGCCCTGTGTAGTGCCTTTGGACATTGTGAAGGGAAGAGGCTCGCAATGGATCTGTTTGTAGGAGTTGGGTGATCATTTAAATGTTATAATGAGCTGCAAGTCTCTGAATTAATCACCAATTAATCTTCATTTTAAATTTCTCCTTGGTCAGCTGGCCTCGGGAAATGTAACATAAAGGAAGGTGAGAGCTGCTGATTCCAGGAGGTAAGTGCCTTAATTTCCACTTATCTGCTGGATTGAGTTTATCTGCTCACCTACATCCCCACGATCTAACACCCTCTGAACCTTCTGATACCCCATTCCCCGACCTGTTATCTCTCCCTCTGCTCCGACATCCAATCTTTATCCTATCCTTAATTACAATCTCCCCTCTGTTCTGGCTCCCAATCTGCATCCAATCCTGACCTCCAATCTCCCTTCTGGCCTCCAATCTCCCCTCTGGCCTCCAATACCCACCCCACCCACACACTCCTGGTCCTTCTGATCCCTCCCTCACTCCGCACCCCAGTTGTGACCTAGTGCCTAAGGTCTAGCTGCCAGTCAACCTCCCAATCTAGGAACAATAGCCATCCAGTTCTGCCATTAAATTAGACACAAACTGAGGGAAACCCATTCTTCTGGGCTTCCCATCCACAAATTTTCTCCTCTGCTCCCTCCCCACTTCTCAGAAAAGATGAGGACCAATTAATCTTTGATAGACATCTTTTCTCTATCTTGGACTGTTCTGTGATGCTGCGTACTGCTTGTGGCCAAATTAGTTGGTGGAATAACTCAACTAACTTATAGTTATGAAAGCATTTTATTCCAATTGGTACGAAAGGTTCACAGCTGCAACATCAGTGTTTGTGCTGTGAGGAAATATCCTGGAGTTGGTCCTCTTTCTTATGTACTTGACATCTGTGTTGAGGTCTGTTCATGGAACTCACCATTGCTAGTGGATAGCAAGATTCTGTAAACTGCTGTAACATTCTGATCAGGATGAGCCTTGTCAGACTTGTCACAGGATCTCAACGTTGAACGTGAGATATCAGGCGTGTTAGGGGCCAGATCAGAAAACCCCAAGGTAGACTAGACCCAAACTATTTTTTTATTTTGGAATTAGTGTGAGGATAAGATATTCCACTACAGGTATGATTCTATTGTCACACCAGGAAGCTAATACCAAAATAAATTTTATTTAGCAATACACTATAACTTTGACATAACTATAACTATGAATTACATAACTTTTACCAATTGAAATGCTTCAACATGACAAGATAGAATTCTTAACTGCTTATCTACCTCTATTAGTTCTAATCGATGCAATATTTTGCATAGACTTAAAATCGTCTTCAAAATCAATTAGTAAACAACATGGGCTTATGTGTTTTTACTTGTCAACAGTCCTAGGTGCTTTTGATCGCTCCTGGAGAGAAGGACAGAGAGATACCTGCTTTCTGACAGCTCCTAAACAGCAACCTCCAGAGAGAGGGAGAGACCTCTTGCTTCTTTCAGAACCAGGCAGAAACGAGCTGTTTTTCCCTGTAAGCTTAACTCATCCTGTTAGCACACGACTCTGTCTCTTGTCAATCAACTGAATTAAAACCTTACTCTAAAATGCTAGGGGAAAACCAAAAAATAAACAAAAATGCATTTGCCCAGATTAAAACAAACACCCCATTACATGAAACCAATTATTCTCCTGCATTCTCATCAGCATGTCAACTGCCTGGCATAGATAAATTGGCACCCGCTAACAGAGCTGAACTTTAAACATACCCCTTACAAGTAACATAATAAAAAATAGATTTCTTAAAGGCACAATATTGTCACAGGTAGAAGGTGTTATTTGCAACCAAACAGTGCAAAGCACTTGCTATTATAAAGAAATATCTTAATCTTGCAGCCCAAATGTCATATTTGGCTGTGTGATTTTACAGGAAACGAATAAGCTGCAATTACTGGTGGGGGGGTGGGGGGGTGGTTTGACTTATACCACAAAAATAAACTGAGCTGTCAACTGAACCCGATTCTCAAAAGACGTAGCTAACATCTGCCAAATATTCATAGACCGAAATACTTTATGAAAGCTGTGTTCATTGGGCAGCACAATGGCACAGTAGTAGCACTGTTGCCTCACAATGCCACCAAGAACCCAGGTTTGATTCTGGGGACAATGCTGGTGGCACACGGCTACAGCGCACTGGAAGAGTGACTGGAGCAAATTTGTCCTTGGGTCTCACCCAAATTAATCAGGCAAGCTGTGGAGCTCATTCAGACAGCCATGAATCAGCTCACCTATCAGGACCTAACTTACTTTATTCCTTGCAGAAGCCCATAGGTAGGTGCAGGAAAGGAGGAGTGAAAGACAATTGGGGTGGGGGCAAGGCTGGGCTGGCAGTGGCCTGCAGTGGGTTAATGGAGCAACAAGGCACATGACTATTCCTTCTGACTCTGCGAAGCACGAGAATGTTCAAGGTTCTAATTCATTTTCAGCAGCTGATGGTGGTGCCTTTACTAGAAGGTTAGACTATTCAAGGTTTGGAAATGAAAGTTGGCACTCTTGTGGGATGGGTTTCCTGGGCAAGGGCAAACCAAGGGCAAACTTCTGAGGCATGCCAATTTATCAGTCTGGAATTTGAATTCGCACAGGACTCCATCTACACTTTGCACTGTCTCAGAAAAGTAGCCAGCATAATCAAGGATCTCATGCACCCACCTTCTTCCATTGGGAAAAAAATACAAAATTCTGCGAACATGTACCAACTGACTCATGAACAGCTTTTTCCCTACTGTCATCAGGTTTTTGAATGGACCTATCGTATAATAGGCTGATCTTTCTCTTCATCCTATCTCTAAAGGCAACACTATATTCTGCACCCTTTCCTTTCCTTCTTCCTGATATACTCTATGAGTGATGAGTGGGATTTTCCAGCCTCGCTCACCCTGAAACCAGAAAATCCCACCCAAGATCAATGGGCCTTTCCATGGTCTGCCTCTCACCCACTCCGATTCCCAGGCAGGCGGGGTGGTAAAATTCTGGTAGTATGTTTCGTCTGTATAGCACGCAAGAAACAATACTTTTCACTGCAATACTTGTGACAATAATAAATCAAATGAAGTCAGGAGTCTCATTTCAATACTGAAACGAGGCCTGTATTAATGTCAGGCAGCTGCCAAGGCCATGTAAGGAGATTCAGGCCCAGAGCTCCATGATGCTGAAGTGCTAATTTTTTTAAGTATTAGTGGCGCAAGTAGGCTTACATTAACACAGCAATTAATTCACTGTGAAAATCACCTATCGCCACACTCCGGTGCCTGTTTGGGTACACTGAGGGAGAATTCAGCATAGCCAATGCACCTAACCAGCACATCTTTTGAACTGCGGGAGCAAACCCACGCAGACACAGGGAGAACGTGCAGTCTCCGCACAGACAGCGACCCAAGCTGGGAATCAAACCCGGAATCCTCACACTGTGAGGCAGCAGTGCTAACCACTGTGCTGCCCAATTGTTAGGCTCATAAAACGGGCGCAGAGATGTTAAATACGATGATCAGTTTTGCATCCAACCTGGGCCAGGGATTATGTTCAAGAAGATAACCTGCTTCAGTATGCTCCGTTGAGTTCTCCATGTATAGCTGACAACATGTTCTTTAACACACCCTAATAAGGTGCACAAGGTTGTGATGTGATTACTTAGGAATTGTCTTTTCGTGTGCAGACCCATGGTGATGCGGGATTCCCTTCCTCAATCTCCCGTAAGGTTCTGGAGCTGACGGAGATTTGCAAATCAAATTTTTTGAACAATTAATCACATTCTCCGGTGTTTCGGAAATGATTTTGCATTTCATCAAAACAACTCAGTATTTACACTACAAGTTTAGCATTAACATGAATCAAAGTGTAAATGCAGCTTGCAAATCACAACAGGACACTAATAATACTTTGACAAATGAGATGTGTGTTCTGTACTTTGTTTTATATTCACATTCACATCTCCCCAAGGAAATATAAGCTGCTGAATATTAAAGTTGCTTCCAGTAAAAGCTTTCATTGAATTTGGATATTGCTGCTGTTCCTTTGATGGTAACTGGCAAGCTCTTTCTCGTTCGCTTTTTGTGTAATAATTAGCAGAATACTTTAATATTTGATTTGAATTCAATACATGGGCAGATTTGTGGCGATACCTAATCTGTTGTGAGCAATTGTCCGTGTATTACCGAAGGATCCTCTGTTGCCCTCGCCACAAACATTCAGTAACAGTGTGAGAGATTAACAACTGGTTTAAAGAGGTCACTGACTTCATGACGACTTTCCGCATTAACCTACTGTTTTATATGGAGAAAGCACAAACTGTTTTATTCTAACGAGCTGTTTACATTATTAGCCATAAACTAGGTCTCCGAAGGTGACTAAACGTTATAATGGCAGCAGAAAGGCGAACAATGTTGTAATTGCTCACTTGAATAACAGGGGAAGATTTCTTCTGTATTACATTTAACAGGCTCGTAAACCTGTGCTTTATAAATAGGTTTACAGGTTCATTACCCAAAGCCCCGAGGGGAATATTCTGCCAGCACGTTCTATTTAGTTGTGTTACTTCTGAATGAGGGCAAATCTCACCCCGCCAAATGATACTCTGTTCAACAATTCTTTACGTCTTAACATTTACACATCGTGACTCAGGGATCTGCTGAGGCACGGTTCATTTCACATGTTCATCATGATGGCATACCCAGGTAACACAGCAGTGCCTGTTTAATGAGGGTGTGCATTGCATGTTTCTGAACAAATGAGGTTTACCATGCACCTTTTTCGTTACGGCGTTACCCCTTTTAACAAACATCAGTCGCAGAAAAGAAATAAGCAGTTAATCTTGCCGGTAAATCCTAATCACTGGTAAATGATTATCAAGCCATCGGCAAATTTGCAAGTGTTGCCCACCTGTGACAGATTGCTTTCTGCATCGCAGCATTGTGTCCTGCATTGAAGAAGGCCCCATCACTATCACAGCCCCGACTTTACAGGCACGCCTGGCCCAATTTGCGAGGCTTGCAGAACAGCATTCTCTGTTGGCCTCGGGTGCAATCTTACCAGCCTTGGGTGGGCATGCTGGTTAGGTCTGGACCGCGACTTTGGGACGGAGGTTGGAACTGAATTCATTGTATCCACAGAGTCCTGATAGGGCGGATTGAGGCCATTCAGCCCTTCAAGCCTGCACTGACAACAATCCCACTCAGCCCTTCTGCCGGTAACTCCACATATTCACCCTGCTACTCCCCGGACACTAATACACAATTTAGCATGGCCAATCAACCTAACCCGCACATCTTTGGATTGTGTGAGGGAACCGGAGCACCCGGAGGAAACCCATGCAGGCACGGGGAGAATCTGCAAACTCCACACAGACAGAATTCCAGAAGGCTGGAATTGAACCCGGGTCCCTTGCACTGTGAGGCAGCCGTGCTTAACATTGGGTCACTGAGAGATTTCCTTTGATCTTTGCAACTTTGATTAATATAATCTGATACAGAATTAATATTTAAACCTGTCATTAGCATCCCTCAAATGAGCTATGACAAGGGAAGAGTTGATTTTTTCTTGAGAAAGCTCAATACAGTTTTGACTTTATTACCACTTGCACTGGAAATTAATCATATGATTTACTACTTAAATAGCAAATCAACAATTAAGCCAGTGGTGAAGGGGAAGAGCAGATTAAATCAAGGTTTGTATTGATGTTACACAATGCTGAACATGTGCTTGATGAAGTAGAATTGAAGTAAGGTTCAATACTGCCCCCTGTAAGAAAAATAGTTAGCCACAAGTAACCAATATGTTAAAGTATTTCCCTTACTGTAGCTAAAAGTGTTACCTTTTATAGAGCATTTAGGATTAATTAAAATTTACCCAGTTTGGTCGCTCAAAAATTTTAAGACTTTTATGCAGACTGTAGTTTTTATAAATTGGCAACAATTAATAAAATATATTACCCATCACAGCTGAATGGATAGTGAGGACTAGTTATGGCTACACTGTGATATCAAATGATACCAACTATGTGGGTTTAATCCCCATACCGGCTATGCTAGTTTATAAGGCCTGCCTCCTCACCTTGCCCCGCACTTGCAGTGTTACAAATATCCAAACATCTCTCTTTAATGGAAAGAGATGCCAATGGCCCCTTGAGGACTATAGCTAATTGCCTCATTATTTACTTAAAAGAACAGCAATGAATATTGTAGGGATGAAATCTGTATCCTTCTATTTAATAAATTATCTGGCATCTGGTAGACCAGCTTCTGTATCCCTAGAGAAAGTGGGCCTGAACATTTTGTCATTTTACCTATTTTGCAGGCACTAAACGGCCAGCCATGTTCCCAATATGATGGCTTGAAAGTTTGTGCTCCTTTCTGGCTACAACGGCACCCACCACCATGTTGGTGAAGATAGATGTTCTGCAATACCTCAGAATGGCAGAATATTTTATTTAAATTAGGTTCCTGCCCATTTTGTAGGCCAGTCTTCAATGATTCACTCGCTACCTGCTGAACTTGCCCAATGTATCATAGCAACAACCTGAAGGAAAAACCCCATACCTTGATCAGTGGGCTGGCAGGTCTAATAACAGCCCTTCACTTCCAGAGGCTTTGACAGGCAGTACTTGCTGCCATCAATTCCACTGACATCTTCAACAGTAAAGAAACCTTTGTGAAGTTGCTGCGTCTGAGATCAGTGAACTCAAGAATCAACCATCAGTCATTGCACATGCTCAGAGGCTGATCTCAGAAACTGGTAATGATTTTTGGGTACAATGTCCCTTCACAATCATATTTTTAACATTGAAGTTCTCATGTGTTCAGGCTCCATAACTCTGAAGTCATGGTCAGCCTTAGTTTAACCTCTGCTGAAAATATGTTGCAACTTCATTGAGTTCCCCCCCTTTCTTATTCTCTGTGTATAGCTAAACTGGCTAACATTATCTCATTTTCTGCAGGTGTAATTAACTAATGTTTAAAGTTTAAATTTATTAGTATCACAAACAGGATTACATTTTTTTATTATACATTTGTGAGACATGGACGTCGTTGGCTGGCCAGCATTTATTGCCCATCCCTAGTTGGCCTTCGAGGGCAGTTGAGAATCAACCACATTGCTGCAGCTCTGGAGTCACGTATAGGCCACACCAGGTAAGGAGGGCAGTGTGAAAGTTTATATTTAAAGTTTATGTTTTATTTTATATTTATTATATTTAAACTAATTGGGGGGGGAGGGTGCAGGGGTGGGAGAAATTACAAAATCTAAAGTAAAGAAGAGGGTACTGGCACGGGAAAATGTTAAGGATGTCCTAATAATAAAAGGAGTAGGGGGCATGAGAGAGGTAAGTAGCGTTCCTTCAAATAGGGTCCAGATAAAGGCTGGTATAAAGACACTTTACCTGAATGCACAAAGCATTCGGAACAAAGTGAATGAACTGATGGCGCAGATCAGCACAAATGGATATGATCTAGTGGCCATTACGGAAACGTGGTTGCAAGGTGACAGGGACTGGGAGCTGAATGTCCAGGGGTATCAAGTGTTTAGGAAGGATAGACAGGAGGAAAAAGGGGGAGGAGTAGCTCTGTTAATTAAGGATAATATCAGGGCGGTAGTAAGGGAAGATATAGGCTCCAAACAGCAAAACGTGGAATCGTTGTGGGTGGAGATAAGGAATAGTAAGGGGAGGAAGACGCTGGTGGGTGTGGTCTATAGGCCCCCAAATAATAACTTAGAGGTGGGGCAGGCTATAAACAAAGAAATAAATGATGCGTGCAGAAACGGAACGGCGATAATTATGGGGGATTTTAATCTGCATATTGATTGGATGACCCATGTCGGACGCGGTGAGCTTGAGGAAGAGTTCTTGGAATGCTGTCGGGATAGTTTCTTTGAACAGTATGTGACGGAACCTACGAGGGAGCGAGCTATCTTAGATCTGGTGTTGTGTAACGAGGCAGGTAGAATTAGGGATCTTCTTGTGAGGGATCCTCTTGGGACAAGTGATCATAGTATGGTTGAATTTTTGATGCAGATGGAGGATGAGAAAGTAGGGTCCCGAACCTGTGCCCTCTGTTTGAACAGAGGGGAGTACGATAGGATGAGAGCAGAATTGGCGAATGTAAATTGGGGGTGCAGATTGGTTGGTAGGACGGCTGAGGAACTGTGGAGGATTTTTAAGGAGATCTTTTTCGGTACTCAGCAGAAATATATTCCAATGGTAAAGAAGGAATGTAGGAGAAGGGATAACCAGCCGTGGTTATCTAAGGAAATAAAGAGTATTAAATTAAAAGCTGATGCGTTCAGAGTGGCTAAAAGTAGTGGGCGATTAGAAGATTGGGAAAAATTTAAAAATCAACAAAGAATGATTAAGAAGGTGATAAAGAAAGGAAAGATAGACTATGAAGCTAAACAAGCACTAAATATAAAAAAGGACAGTAAGAGTTTTTACAAATATATAAAGAAGAGGAGGCTGGCCAGAGTGAATTTTGGACCCTTAGAGGATGAGAGGGGGGATTTAGCGGTGGGAGATGAGGAAATGGCTGAAGCTTTAAATAAGTTCTTTGCCTCGGTCTTCACGGAGGAGGACACGAATAGTTTGCCTGATCTTAAAGATAGAAGGATGGTAGGAGTTGAGGGCCTGAATGCGATTACTGTCACTAAAGAGGTAGTGCTTGATGGACTAATGGGACTGAAGGTGGACAAGTCCCCAGGACCGGATGGAATGCATCCCAGGGTTCTGAAAGACATGGCAGAGGTGATAGTGGATGCCTTAGTAATTATTTACCAAACTTCACTGGATTCCAAGTGCCAGAAGATTAGAAAACGGCTAATGTTACACAGCTGTTTAAAAAAGGTAGCAGACAAAAGGCAGGGAATTATAGGCCGGTTAGTTTAACATCTGTAGTTGGAAAAATGCTTGAATCTGTCATCAAAGAAGAAATAGCGAGAAACCTAGAAAAGAATGGTTTGATAGAGCAGACGCAGCATGGATTCGTTAAGGGGAAGTAATGTTTGACAAATTTATTGGATTTCTATGAGGATGTAACTAGTGCGGTAGACAGAGGGGAACCGCTGGATATGGTGTTTTTAGATTTCCAAAAGGCGTTTGATAAGGTGCCTCATAAAAGGTTGCTACAGAAGGTTAGGGTGCACGGAGTTGGGGGTAAGGTGTTAGCGTGGGTAGAGGATTGGCTGTCTAATAGGAAGCAGAGAGCTGGTATCAATGGGTGCTATTCTGATTGGTGGTTGGTGACTAGTGGAGTGCCGCAGGAATCTGTGCTGGGGCCACAGCTATTTACCATTTATATAGATGATCTGGAGGAGGGGGCTGAGTGTAGGGTGACGAAATTTGCTGATGACACAAAGATGAGTGGAAAAGCAAATTGCGTGGAGGGTGTGGAAAGTCTGCAGAGGGATCTGGATGGCTAAGCGAGTGGGCGAGGACCTGGCAGATGGAGTATAATGTTGGCAAGTGTGAGGTTATCCACTTTGGCAGAAATAATAGCAGGAGGGATTATTATTTAAAAGGCAAAAAGCTGCAGCATGCTACGGTGCAGAGGGACCTGGGGGTCCTTGGGCACGAGTTGCAAAAACCCAGTCTGCAGGTGCAGCAGGTGATCAAGAAGGCGAATGGGATGTTGGCCTTCATATTGAGGGGGATAGAATATAAAAGTAGGGAGGTCTTGCTGCAACTATACAGGGTACTGGTGAGGCCACAGCTGGAGTACTTTGCAGTTTTGGTCGCTGCACTTAAGGAAGGATATATTGGCCTTGGAGGGAGTGCAGAGGAGGTTCACTAGGCTGATACCGGAGATGAGGGGGTTGGGCTATGAAGAGAGACTAAATAGACTGGGTCTGTACTCGTTGGAGTTTAGATGGCTGAGGGGGGACCTTATAGAGACATATAAGATAATGAAAGGGATGGATAGGGTAGAGGTAGAGAGATTCTTCCCGTTTAGAAAGGATAGCAGGACTAGAGGGCACAGCCTCAAGATAAGGGGGGGGAGAAATTTAGATCGGAATTGAGGAGGAACTTCTTCACTCAGAGAGTGGTGAATCTCTGGAATTCTCTGCCCGTTGAAGTGGTGGAGGCTACCTCTCTAAATATATTTAACTCACAGGTAGATAGATTTTTGATGGACAAGGGAATTAAGGGCTTTGGGGAGAGAGCGGGAAAGTGGAACTGATCCACTTCAGATCAGCCATGATCTTATTGAATGGTGGGGCAGGCTCGAAGGGCTAGATGGCCTACTCCTGCTCCTATTTCTTATGTTCTTACGTTCTTATATTTAGGTTATATTTCCCTGAAGAACATTAATGAACTAGATGGGTTTTTCTGACAATCGACAATGGTTTCATGGTCATCAGTAGATTCTTAGTTCCAAATTTTGTTATTGAATTCGAATTCCACCATCTGTTGTGGTAGGATTCAGACACGGGTCCCCAGAACATTAGCTGAGTTTCTAGGTTAATAGTCCAGCAATAATATCACCAGGCCATCACCGCCCCAATGAATGCTGCAATGAAGTTAGACACAGTTAATGGATCAGCATCTCAAATTCTAGACTTGTCAGTGAACCAGCAACATAAAGATTGCAGTTGTTCAAAGAATCCCCACAGTGCAGGAGGCCATTCAAGCCATCGGGTCTGTGATGACTTTCCAACAGAGCATTTTACCTGGGCCCTACCCCTCAAACCAATATATTTACCCCACTAATCCCCCAAAACTATACATCTTGGAAAACTAAGGGGCAATTTAGCATGGCTCTTAATCCACCTAACTTGCACACCTTTGGACTGTGGGAGGAAACCCACGCAGACATGGGGAGAACGTGCAAACTCCACACAGTGACCCAAGCCGGAAATTGAACCCAGGTCCCTGGCGTCGTGAGGCAACAGTGCTAACTGCTGTGCCACCGTGCTGCCCAAAGTAAGCTAGTACATGGGAGTGAGAGCTCAAGTCAATTGGATAACATTGAGAGCTTTGGAGAGAGGGATATAATACAGGATCATGCTCCACAAAATCAGTGGGAGATTGAATTCCCCCAGAACTGTGACTTGGGAAGGGGCAGAGACGTAGTTGGTGTTGTATAAAATCTATAGTTGCAAAAACTGAGTTACTGAAATGCAACTTAAATGGCTAAGCTTGGATATTCACTGAGTCAAACTAACTCCGAAGTCCTTTAAAAATGATATGCATGTCCTGATTCTGAGATTGCCAACCCAATTCCCAAGCTGTGTGATTTTTGCAATGCCTTTAAAGGGTGTGGGCTGCTTCCTGTCAGAAGCCCACATCCGGCACTTGCAATCTGGCCAACTCCATATGCCAAGCTTTAGTACTTGCATGCCCAATGGCCCACTGTACACTTTCTAGAGCACCATAGTGAAAAGTGGTATACATAAAAAAAGCTTTGAGAAATTGTACTCAGTTGATAAATTTCTCAAATGAGAAGATCTGGATTGCAAGCCAATGAAAGTGTCATTAATCCAGGCCTTTTGAACTTTCAAAAATCACTTACCGCCATTTAACTTGTATTAACGAACATTATAAAGTTGACTGCAGAAACCAGTGAACCTGAGCAATCAATAAAACAATGTTTACACTGGGCAGTAGTTGTTCTATTATTCTGATAAATGTTCAAATAATCAGTCAAGCCTCAGCATGACATTGAAAGTGACCACCTGCTCCAACCCCATTGCATAAGTAACAATTTAGGCAGATGTATTGCACAGTCACCAGCAATATTGCCTATGATAAAATGAGATGCCAACCTTTAATCAGTGGTAGCACTTACACCTTTGAAGCCCCACGCTGGGGCTAAGAGAATACCGCCCTGTTGGAAATGTTGTCATTTGGTTGAGACGTCGAGCTAAGGTGCCATTAGCCCTCTGAAGTGTGTAAACGATCCAAAGGTGCTCTGCAAAAAGGAGTACAAAAGGCCCTCCAATGTCCTGGCACTATTTTTCCCTCAAGTCATAAGATCAAAAATAAATTAATTGGTTATTATCCCATTAACTGTGCAAATCTATTCCTTTTCCTTTATTGCTAAGGAAGCCAAAGAAAAGTCCAAATAAATTGATTACCGCAACAATTTGATTACAGTTCTAGAATTACAGTGCACTTTACAGAGTGGAAACTTTTATACTTAGCATGAAATATATTTTTTAAAATACTTCTCTAAATACATGGGGCTAAATAATTATCTTGTCATTTTATGCTTGCTCTGAGAAAATAAAACAGTAAACTGCAATTTATTCCGAGCCCTAATTAGCTTCTTGTTTCTTAGGCCAAACCATCCCAAATACTTTTGTCACTACTGGCATTGCCTAGGTAATTAATTTGAGATTTTGTTACAGTTTAATTATAATTGGTTTCACTGGGGGTGTGGGATAGTTTAAGTATACCCGGTGATGTATCATTCAGCATCAATGGCTGCATTGCCGTAGGAAAGTTATGTCTCTCAAGAAAACAAATATAATCCATCCAGGCACCGTATTTAAAAGGTATAATTTAAGCAACATTAATGCTGGCACCATAAGGAAGTTAGTGTTAGGTTTCCTCTGGCAGCATGTAACCTTCATGCTGCATGCTTATCTCCATGTTTACGGCATGCATTGTGCACTGCATAACGGTTGCATGTTCACAGGGCACAGTGGTTAGCATTGCTGTCTCACAGCACCAGGGACCTGGGTTCAATTCCACCTAGGTCATTGCCTGTATAGAGTTTGCACGTTCACCCCATCTCTGTATGGGTTTCTTCTGGATGCTTCAGTTTCCTCCCACAGTCCAAAGATGTGCAGGTTAGGTGGATTGGCCATGTTAAATTGCCCCTTAGTGTCCCAAGATGTACAAGTCAGGGGGATTAGCGAGGTAAATACATGGGGTTGGAGGGCTATGTGTTGCCCTGGGTGAGATGCTGAGTAGGTGCAGACTTGATGAGATTCTATAATTCTATGAAAACTCACCTCCTCCTAAAGCCAGCCTACATCAATAGAATCATAGAATGGTTATAACACAGGAGGAGGCTATTCAGGCCATTCTGTCCACGGTGCCACACCTAGCCCCTCTCGCCCATCTTCTTCTCGTCCTTGCCATTAGTTTCTCTTCAGATAATTATCTAATTCTTGTTTGAAGCCTCGATTGAATATGCCTCCATCACATTCTCAGACAGTGCATTCCAAATTCTAACAACTCAGTACACCAAAAACCTTTTCCTCATGTTGTTGCTGCTTAACTTGCTGTCCTCTTGCTCTGGATCTGTCCACCAAAGGTCACACCCCATCCCAAGCTACGTTGCCCAGACACATCAAGAATTTAAAGCCTCCACCTCTTCCACAAGTAGAACTGAAGAATTCCACTCTGGGCGCCATGAAGAAAGCCTCTGGAGAAAGTAAGCAGCAAGTCCTCAGTAACAGCTCTTAACTATGCAACATATTTCCAGGTGAAGGAACAGGGATGGAGCTGACCTGATTTTTAACCCAGACTGACTCTGCTTATGGGTCAGATGTCTTCTTATATCACTGTGCAGGCAGTGCTGTGCTCAGTCCCACATTAACCCTTTATGTACCAGACCTTGTACTATAAGAACAACCCCAGCCTCTCCAACCGAACCACATGACTGAATTTCCTCATCTCTGAAATTATTTTCATGAATCTTACCTGTGCCATTTCCAAAGCCTTCACATCTTTTCTAAAGTATGGTGCCAGAACTGGGTACATTACGCAGTTGAGGCTAGTCCAGTGAAACTAGGCTATCATGACTTCCATGCGTTTGTACTCTACACCGCTATTTATAAAACCCAGGATCCTGTACACCTCAATAACTGCTTTCTCGACCTGTCCTGCCACCTTCAATGCTTTGTGTACCAGGTCCTACTACTCATAAACACCCTTTTGAATTGTACCCTTTATTTTGTATTGCTCCACCTCAGTCTTCCTATCAAAATGCTTGCCTGCTTTTGGGGAAGGTACTTTCTAGTCACAGTAGATGCCTGACGTAAATGGGAGAGACTCTGTCAAAAGGAAGATACCATAGTTATTGCACAGTAGGCCGGAGAGAGAGAGATCCAGGCTCTTGGATGTTGGACTCTGGCTGAGTGCAGGACGTGGAAAGGAGCAAAAAAGACACCATTCTGCAGGGGATCCAAGAAGCCTTCCAAGTATACATTGTGAGAGCTGTAAAAGCAGATAGCCACAGAGGTCAATGCCAAGATTCTGAACAGAGGACAGGGACACAGTGTGAAAAAGAGTTCAACGACCTTACAAGAATGGTTAAGGTCAGTGGATACATCATCAAATACATCACGGCAATCTCACCGCTTGCCTCGGTGCAATACCCTGCCACCCCATCACTCATCCATCAACACCTCGCCCTCATACATTTCCCTGAAACACTGACGCCCACACCTCACAGCTTCCACACACTGCCAGCTATTCAGCTGTGACAGACACATCACCAATCCACCACAGGTTCCACACTTCTTAGCTTCCTTCTGTCATGAGCCAATACATCACCCACACTCAAAAAGAAATACCACCCCGAAATAAGCATTGCAATCAAAATGTACATTTAAACCATGCCATAATGCACACAAATGTTAACTAATCACCATTGTGCAGTCTCTTAATGCTCGTCTTCCCTGTGCCTTTACCTGTCCCAGTGCATGCCTACATAGTCCTAGTCCAGTGGCTGCAACACAGCTGACTGAAGGCAAATGTCTTTCACGACCCCAACTAACTCTGAGCCTAAAAGGCCCGGTTACGGACAGCAGTGGATTGGGTTGGTTAGCTGATATCTGGGTCCTCTGTAAAACTCAGGTGCAACCTAGCACTCTGAAAAATTGACACGTGTGCCATCCTTAGCTTCTGCCGAGGCTATAGGCCACTTGTGAACAGTATCCTGCAACATGCAAATCCCATCTCTAATCACTCGTCTAAGATGTCATCAATGTTAGTATCAGAGGCAATGGCTATAAAGTGAAATCAAGCGATGGCTTTTTTTAATCCTCACCATTACTACCTTCTTGATGTCCCACTGCTGCCTGGCCAGGTTTTGGTTCTAGGATATCTGAAATGTAGAAGTCACCAGGGTAGAGTTGCGGTGAGGGAGGGGGAAGGAAAGTAAGAGGTGTGTTCTTATAGCATATGAATCAGAAGAGAGTGTGAGATGAGGGGGGAGTGAAAAGTGAGAAGGAGGATTAACTATGAAGATAATATCAACTTCAGTGCTTTCATTCTGACTGCATGCCACAGTCTCACCAAAGATGGCCAATGCTATCTTCTCCCTGGGGTTCGGGTAGCAGCATCTGTCCCCCTCCGCTCAGTTGCTGCTGCCTCTGGTCATGCACCACCTCATCTTACTAAAGAGACAGAAGGCTGCCAGTGAGTGCACAGCCAAGCAGTCTGTTTGGCTGGTATGGCTGCCCTTGTCGATTAGTGTGCAAGCTGCGAAATGTGGGTGTGAGACTTGCAGCAGTGCTAAGGATGTGAGGGTGCAGTGGAGCTTTGGAATATTAGGCACGAGTCCTGGTAGTTGGTAGCTGAGAGATGGGGGTTAGGTGAGTGAGGCAGTTCCCAGGATACAGCATCTGAAAATGCATTCATTTGCTTTGACCATTCATGTAAGGTCATTGAACTTCTGGCGGCACTTGCATCGGTTGTAGTCTCTTGGGCATCGATTGCCACAGTTGTCAGCTCATACTGCCTTTTGACTGTGTGTCTGGAGGATATCCTAGACCCCTGTGAATACAGGACATCTCTCCTCCTTTCCATCACCTCCACCCGGGGAACATTAGAGAACCGTGGAGCCCAATCTCCCCTGTGGTGTGCCTCTCTTCACTCTTTCCAAGTCAGAGTTACTTCCTGCACACCCCCCCCCCACCCCCCCCCCTGGCTCCCCACCCCACACCCGAGTACCTACTCCAGCTGTAATGCTTCTCCTCTTTAAGAGATGCTGGCTGTCTTTAAGCAGTGCAGACTAGCTTTAAGAAGCAAAGAACAAAAAGCAAAGAACAACACAGCACGGGAAACAGGCCCTGCGGCCCAGCGAGCCTGCGCCGCCATTTTAACATTGTGAGCGCCCTCTTCTACCTATGACCTTTGTCTACGCCTATTGGACTCCACAGTAAAGGAACCATAACCAGATTGAGGGACGACTAATTTAGGGACATTCGGAACTTACAAATTGTGCTCCCCACCCCACTGAGTTACACAGCGAGAGAACAGCACTATTAGCAATGAGCAAGAATCAAGCTAAATAATAGGTTGCACATGGATTGTGTGCTCCTGGCATTTGGAACAATGGAAGAGGGTTAGTCATGCTTTATGGACCCCCTGCCCATTTTCAGGGACTATTTAATTTAGCCCTGAAATGTTACTGGTAAATTTTAAGCTCGTACACATCGGTAAGATCTGATTTTCACTCAGCTGTTTCCAGCTGATGAAATCTGACTGGAGACAGGGATTGTACATGAATCCTTTGTGTGCATTAATGGGCTTTTGCCTTCTGCCAATGATGCAGGCGGGCTGTGTAAAAATGTCTGCTGGAATCACTGTAAAAAGAATTGGTATTCCACCACGAGGTGTCAGTTTAAGACAATCCGAAAAGCTGCTGAAGCAAAATATTCGCTGCTATCATAGTCAATCTCGAGCTAATCATATATCTGTCTGGAAATAAATAATTTATGCATTAAAATTCCCCAGGCGTGAAAGACAATTTGGCAACATGTTACAGTGCTTAAAGAAGGACTCGTCCAAATTCTTCCTACGCAGCAGGTTTCATTTTTTTTCAAATATCATTGTTAAACTCAATAGTTGCTTTTTTAACCTGAGGGTACTTTCCCTCACCTGAAGTGTGCACAACATCAGGGATGGGGGTACTCACCAGGCCTCCTCCTGAGGCCCCGACAGGCCACTCTGTCTCTCTGCTGTGAGGTTGAACAAGTAATCTGCTCTGAACCGGCTGTCCCATTTCTCTTCCACCACTAGCCGTAGACAATAGGATGGAAATCCAGCAAAGGTGGGCTTATGAAGATCAAGGGTTCACTTCCACACAACACCTCCCCACTTCTGAATAAGAAATGAACCGGGCTGCATCATTTATAACAGTTGCAGGTCTTTTAGATTCCCCAATACTAAAATGTTTTCTCGGCTGATCACAGCATTTTAGGACCGCAATCGCAAGACGGCAAACAACGGAAGAATTTTCTTTCATTCATTCGTGGGACGTGGGCACTGCCGGATAGCCAGCATTTATTGCCCATTCCTAGTTGCCCAAGGGCAGTTGAGGGTCAATCACAGTGCTGTGGCTCTGGACTCACATGTAGGCCAGACCAGGTGATGACGGCAGATTTCCTTCCCGAAAGGGCATTATTTGATTTGATTTGATTTGATTTATTATTGTCACGTATTAACATACAGTGAAAAGTATTGTTTCTTGCGCGCTATACAGTCAAAGCATACCACTCATAGAGAAGAAATGGAGAGAGTGCAGAATGTAATGTAACAATCATAGCTAGGGTGTAGAGAAAGACAACTTAATGCAAGATAGGTTCATTCAAAAGTCTGTTGGCAGCAGGGAAGAAGCTGTTCTTGAGTTGATTGGTACGTGTCTTTTTTCCCGATGGAAGAATGTCTGTGGTGCTAGGGTCCTTAATTATGTTGGCTGTTTTGCCAAGGCAGCAGGAAGTGCAGACAGAGCCAATGGATGGGAGGCTGGTTTGTGTGATGAACTGGGCTTCATTCACGACTCTTTGTAGTTTCTTGCGGTCTTGGGCAGAGCAGGAGCCATACCAAGCTGTGATACAACCAGAAAGAATGCTTTCTAAGATATATCTGTAAACATTGGTGAAAGTTGTACCTGACATGCCAAATTTCCTTAGTCTTCTGACAAAATAAAGGTGTTGGTGAACTCCTGTGTCAGCATGGGGGAACCAAAACAGGTTGTTGATGATCTGGACACCTAAAAACTTGAAGCTTTCGGCCATTTCTACTTCATTCCCATTGATGTAGATAGGGCATTTTCTCCACTATGTTTCCTGAAGTCAATGACAACCTCCTTCATTTTGTTGACATTGAGGGAGAGGTTATTATCATCGCACCAGTTCACCAAATTCTCTATCTCATTCCTGTTCTCTGCCTCGTCATTGAGATCTATTCCACTACGATGGTGTCATCAGCAAACTTGAAAAATGAGTTGGAAGTGGATTTGGCCACAGAAGCACAGGTATATAAGGAGTATAGAGGGGGCTGAGGACACAGCCTTGTGGTGCACTGGTGTTGAGGATGTTCGTGGAGGAGGTGTTGTTGCCTATCCTTACTGATTGTGGTCTGTGATTTAGGAAGTTCAGGATCCTATCGCAGGAGGAGCCAAGCCCCAGGCCACGGAGTTTGGAGATGGGTTTAATAGAAATAATGGTGTTGAAGGCTGAGCTGTAGTCAATAAATAGGAATCTGTCACCGATATCTTTGTTATCTAGGTGTTCCAGGATTGAGTGCAGGGCCAGGGAAATGGTGTCTGCTGTGGACCTGTTGCGGCAGTAGGCGAACTGTCGTGGATCCAGGCAATCCGGGAGACTGGAATTGATTCTTGCCATGACAAACCTTTCGAGGCATTTCATAATGATGGATGTCAGAGCAACCGGACGATAGTCATTAAGGCACGCTGCTTGGCTTTTCTTTGGTACTGGGACGATGGTCATCTCCTTGAAACAGATAGAGACCTCCAATTGCTGTAAAGGGCGGTTGAAGATGTTTGTGAATACCCCCTCCAGCTGATCCACGCAGGATCTCAGTGCTCATCCAGGTACTCCATCCAGGCCAGTCGCTTTCCTTTGGTTGACTTTTGAGAAGACTGCTCTGACATCTGCAATGGTGACCCCAGATACAGGTTCATCCGGGGTTTCCAGGGTGGAGGGCATGCTCTCACTGACTTCTTGCTTGAAAACGGGCATAGAATGCATTGAGCTCATCAGGGAGAGGTGCGTTGGAGCCAGAGATTTTACATGCCTTAATCTTGTAACCGGTTACGTCTTGCTTTAGTTGGCGGGGGTCTGCGTGGCTAGCCTGGGACTCTAGGTAGTCCAGTACTGTCTTTTGGTATCTTTGATGGACCTCCTTAGATCATATATGGGTTTTCTTGTATAGGTCAGTGAATTATAGGCCAGTGTATTAATAAACCAGATGAGTTTTTTCTGACAATTGAGAACGGTTTCATGGTCATCAGTAATTCCAGATATATTTTTATTGAATTCAAATTTCACCATCTGCCCCGGCAGGATTCAAATCTGGATGCCGAGAACATTAGCTGAGTTTCTGGGTTAATAGCCTAGCAACAATATCATTAGGCCATCACTTCCCCTGAACGTGGAGCGTGATAGTAGTCCTGGGATAAAATGACTTTTTTCCAAGTAAAAATGCTTTGAGGAATTTTTTTCCCCAAGCGACAGATGAACAATTTGAATCTGAGTGGGTTTTTGAGTGAGCTCAGGAGATGATGTGACAGTGGATGTGGAACAGCACATAGAGCAAGAGGTGCTTCCCTGAACGAATGCACTCAGAAATATTTTTTAAAGCTTTCATTGTGCTGGAATAATTCTGGTTCCCCCTCGACCAAGCCACCCCCTATTGTCATTCGAAGTGTAGCAGAGGCAGCTGCGATAGCATGCTCATTGTACGCGCGGTACAGATGGGGAAACAGCAGCCTGGTTACAGCTGGTGCAGGAGACGTGCGGGGCTAATTTTAATTTAGCACTTGAGCGATAAACTGGCTGAACTGACTACGCAGCCATCACAGAACCCACCTAATCTTCATTCCTGTTTGTATTAACGGGAATCCAAACCGAGCTGATTCTATCAGGCGAGCAAAGCCGTCGCTGTTCCCTCACTGTTGGGGAGCGAACACACCAGAGGAAGTGACAATTCAGAAGCAAGTAGATCTGCCATTGGATGGCATGGGGGTGAGCGGTTCAACCTCAGGGTGTAGGAGCCCGACTGTGGGGGGGAACAGGCTCCAAACATGATGGGGAAAGTAGGTTAGCTGAGGTGGGCTGGATGGAGGCAGTGCTCATTGAGCACAAGAAGTGCGGGAAAATTAAGGTATCTATCCAATGCTGCTGTCTTCCATTCAGTTGTCGGGTTCTCAGAGGCTGGGGAAACCCAGCTACTCAGAGTTAAACCTCAAAGTTAAATCTGCAGCATGCAGACTTGTTATAATGTTTAAATAGCCAACCTGCACGCTAGGAGCGGGTTGATTACCTACCCATCTGTCTCCTCAAAACTAAATATAAGCAGGTTGGAAGAAGTTTAGGATTAGGTTTGAGGTTTTGTTTTAAGCTACCACATCTCAGCTGAACCAAACCCACCCCACACTGGGCTTAAAACTGAAAGACAAAGGAACTTCATTGTGAATATTTGTGAGTCCATTGGAGGCATGCAAAATCTTCCCAAATCTTCTGAAAAATCAGAAATCGTCCTAATGAATTCACTTATCACAGGCTCTCTTATTCTAAACATTTTAATCTGATTTGATTTGTTTTTTTATTGTCCCATATATTAGTATACTGTGAAAAGTATTGTTTCTTGTGCGCTGTATGGACAAGGCATACCGTACGTAGAGAAGGAAAGGAGAGAGTGCAGAATGTAGTGTTACAGTCATAGCTAGGGTGTAGAGAAAGATGAACTTAGTGTGAGGTAGGTCTATTCAAAAGTCTGATGGCAGGAAGGAAGAAGCTGTTCTTGAGTCGGTTGGTGCGCGACCTCAGATTTTTTGTATCTTTTTCCAAAAGGAAGAAAGTAGTAGAGCGAAAATGTCCGGGGTATGTGAGATCCTTAATTATGCTGGCTTCTTCGCCGAGATAGTGGGAAGCATAAACAGAGTCAATGGATGGGAGGCTGGTTTGCGTGATGGATTGGGCTACATTCACTACCTTTTGTAGCTTCTTGCCATCTTGGGTATAGCAGGAGCCATACCAAACTGTGATACAACCGGAAAGAATGCTTTCTATGGTGCATCTGTATTAACAAAATTACATATCGATTTTTTTTGTTTCATATTGATTCCTATTTGTAATGAAAGATATCAGTTGTTTTAATCTTCAACCTCTAATCCATAAAGTAATGACAGGCCATTTGAAAGACAAGTCTGTATACTGTTGTTGAGCAATTTATTGTTCCTCACCGTACTTCAGCGCGAACTGGATATGAAATTGATCTGTTATGACAAGCTAGATAAGGAGAGGTGATGGCCTAGTGGTATTATCGCTAAATAAGTAATCCTGAAATTCAATTGAGTACCTAGATTCGAATCCCACCATTGCAGAAGGTGGAATTTGAATACAATTAAAAAATATATCTGGGTTAAGAATCTATAATGACTCAAAACCATTGTCAATTATTCGAAAAACCCATCTGGTTCACTGACATCCTTTAGGGAAGGAAATCTGCTGTCCTTACCTGGTCTGGCCTATATGTGACTCCAGAGCCAATGTAGTTGGCTCTCAACTGCCCTCTGAAATGGCCTAGCAAGCCACTCAGTTCAAAGGCAACTAGGAATGGGCAATAAATGCTGGCCCAGCCAGCAATGCCCAGGTCCCACAAATGAATTTTAAAAAGTATGGAATGTATAGGAACCGCTATTGGATAATTGAAGGTGAAAATGGGTTGGATTTAGTCCTATTATCACAGCAGACTCGGAAGTCAATACTCAAGAAGCTCAATTCCACCATTCAGTCCCTCCACCACTGCCGCACAGGGGCATTAGTGTGTACCATCCACAAAATGTATTGCAACAACTCACCATGGGAACACCACCACCTGAAAGTTCCCACCCAAATCACTCAGCATCCTGACTTGGAAATACAAAGCTGTTCCTTCACTGTCACTAGATCAAAATCCAGGAACTCCCTCCCAAATCAGCACAGTGGGTGTACCTACAGTATGTGATCTGCAGCAGTTCAAGAAGGCGGATATGAAATTGCCACCACCACCGCTTTCTCAAGAGCGATATGGATGGGCAATAAATGCTCACATCCCGTGACAGAACGAAACAAAAAGTCATCAGGGACCCAGCACGTGTCCATGTCAATCAGCTGAACCCGATTGTGTGTCAGCAGGCTCATGGATGTGGGCTGTGTGGACTTGCTGACAGATCACGTGACGGGGCGGTGGGAGGAGGAGAGTGACAGCTCTGACGTTCTTGCCTTTTAAGCATTTTGGGTTGCTATCAGGTTTTAACTTAAGCCGTGCCCCCAGCCCCCCCAAAGTATTTTCAAATACCTACTTGTATTTTTCTAAGAGTTTCTGTCATGGGTTACTTTCATCAACCAATTGGTTAATTGCTTGCCAACTTAATTTGATTTTGTTTAACCACACTCTTCCGGAAAATGCAGAAAAATTCCCTTTCACAACATGTAACAGTAATTTTTCAGATTGACTATTTATTCCAACTTGCACCATGATATAGTCCTTTGATGGAACCATCTCTTCCATGGAAATTCTCAGGATTACATTAGACAGGTTTAATCGTATGTTCGTGAGCTTTTGTTGATATACAAGAGATAAAAGCAGCTCCCCTTTGTACTTCCATTTTAATTTCATTCCCATTCATTTTGGGATTAACCCAAAATCTCTGTGAATTACCTTGCGCCAATAACATACCAAGTTTTAGTTCTTTGATTTCCATAGAAATCAAGATTGGAATTCTACCGCCCTGCCTGCTATTGGAATTGGAGCAGGCGAGAAACGGACAATGGAAAGATCCATTGACCTCAGGCAGGGATGAGCAAGGCGGTAAAATTCCACCACAACTCTGCCTGGGAACTGTCATTGTCTTTGGTTATTCTACAGATTTTTTGGGCAGGATTTTTCCCAGCTGCCCCAGATCAGAAAATCCCACCCAAGTTCAATGGATGTTTGTATGGTCCTGTCCTGTCCACCATGATTCCCAGGAAAATTCCACCAATTGTGTAGATATGGGTGCTTTCTTGCATTTACCCAGCTTCATGATTTGAAGATTCTGTCTCGCTCAATGCATCTTTATTTGGGTGATCTTTCTTGCCACAATTACAACATTTATTCTCTACAACATGACCATTTCTGTGGAGAACACCCTACCTGGACACATCTATGGCATTCTTGCATGTTGAGAGATTTTTTTTCTCAGTGTTCATCTTGTGTATTAAAGCACCAGCTCTGATTTGGCAAGCTTACGTGGGGGTGAATTCCATGGATACTGCAATCTCAACAGCAAGCTTTAGTGTTGGGGAGCTTTCAGTGAGCAACTGCCTCTGAATTGCTGCATTTCAAAGTTCACAAACAAGTCTGCCTTGCAGAGTGTCTTCAAGGGTCAAGCCAAACTCACAACTCTTTGTTAATTTCTGTAATGTGGTTACAAATTGTGGAATATTTTTCCCCCGGTTTTGGCTTTGTCAATGAAATCTGAATCTCTCTGCTATGATTCGGGAGAAAAGTGTTCTTCAAGGGTCTTAAAGTTCAAAGTTTATTTATCAGTGTCATAAGTAGGCTTACATTAATACTGCAATGAAGTTATTGTGAAAATGCCCTAGTCGCCACAGTCTCCCAAATGCCTCTGATAATGTAACTACATTATCGTGTGACACATTACACAGAAACACATTGGATTAGACTGCATAACACTCTCAAATAGAAAGGGTGTCAAAGGAATAGAAAATGGACGATGTAGGTTTACCAAGATAGAATGAAAGAAGGCAGATTTAGAAAAAGAGCCTTGCAATGTTTGGGCTTTTTCATGAAATCTGCAAAGAACGAGTGTGAGAGTCGATGAGTGAGTATGTGAATGAAAATGAGTAACTGAGTGACTGTGTATGTGTGTGTGTGTGTTTGTGCATGAAAATTAAAGTGACTGAATGTGACAGATAGCGAGTGAGTGCGTGAGAGAGTAAGTGAATTTGTGTGAGAGAGTGTGGGTGTGTGAGCGAGTGAGTGATTAAGTGTGAAAGAATAAGTGAGCACGTGTGAGGAAGAGAGAGATAGAGAGCTGGACACAGGTAAATATACACGCACACACACACACACAGTCACAAACACACACACGCACACACACACACACATCCTCCTTTGCATGTTTTTAATGGGTCATTTCCATCAATTACTCATTTTTAAAGTTATAAATATGTTGTTTTGACATTGTTTTCTTCCCATCTTCCTTTTGAAATTCATTTTTAAAGTTGTGCTGAATTCGATCACATGCAGATGTTGCTGGGTTTCTTGCTGAGAGGCTCACAAGAAGACTGACACTTTTTGGAGAGCTGCCAAAATTTTTCTTCCAATAGGAAGTGTTGGAAATGCTCCACACATCTGGAGGCATCTGTGCAGAGAGAAACAGAGGTCAGTCGTCAATGTCTTATCAATTACAGGTTTAATTAAGCTTTGTTAATGTTAATTACATTGTCATGGGAATCAGGTGATGGGTTTTTGAACATGTATAAATAGGAGATAGCTGGGGCACGGGCTGTGTGTGAGGAGAGTTGACATGGGACAAAGTTAATAAATTCTCTTCCAGCAGGGAGAGGCTCTGCATCTTAATTTAACTTCACCAACTGGCTGGAATTCTGTTAAACATCATGTCAAAAGTATTGTAGATTGTGGACCTGACGTGTTAGCTCTATCTCTCTTTTCACAAATGCTGCCTGGTCTACAGAGTATTTCCAGCATTTTCTGTTTCTATTTTAGATTTCCAGTATTTGCAGGTACTTTGCTCTCAGAGGCTTCATATTGGGCATTTGTAAGTGTGATTATTTCACTTTAAAATGAGAAAATATTTATCACTTAATGTCTCTGTTAATGAAGCCCAGTGATGAAGACTGATATAGAACAAAGAAAATTACAGCACAGGAACAGGCCCTTCGGCCCTCCAAGCTCTGCACCAACCATGCTGCCCAACTGAACTAAAACCCCCGACCCTTCCGGGGACCATTCCCCTCTATTCCCATCCTATTCATGTATTTGTCATGACGCCCCTTAAAAGTCACTATCAAGGAACTATAGTGACTAGGTTGGTGCTAATTTAAGTGGAAGTGTGTCATGTGTAGGCTGCCCCCCCCCCCCCCACCACCACCACCGCCCACCACCCCCACCCCCCCCCCCCCCCCCCCCCCGTACCTTGTTAAAGGCTTTAGAACAAAGAACAGCACAGGAACAGGCCCTTCATCCCGCACTGACACTTGACACCTTTCTAAACTAAACACCTTTTGCCTCTACACAATCCATATCCCTCTATTCCCTGTCTATTCATTTATCTGTCAAGGTGCCTCTTAAACTCTGTAAATGTATCTGCTTCTACCACCTCCTCTGGCAGTGCACTTCAGGCATTTACCACCCTCTGTATAAAAAAAAGTTGCCTCTCACATCCCCTTTAAACTTTCCCCTTCTTCCCTTGAACCTATGTCCCCTAGTAATTGACATTTCTACATGGGTAATAAAATTTCCTTCACATTACCAATGGAATATATTATTTCACATACCTTTTATTAACTGAAACAGTTTTCCTGGAGTTATGAATACACTAATATCACAGTAAAAACTCATAAGAAAAGAACCTGTGATTTCCATTGGCTGAAAGCAAGCATTAGCTGTTCTGAAATGGCATACACATATATTTAACTATAAAGTTATTAATAGAGTGTTCATTGCAAATTATATTAATAAAACGCACAAACAACAGCACCCAAGACAAGAACAGAATATCAGGAAGCATTAGTAAGATCATTTACAAACCCAGAGTCATTTGAATTTCTCACGCACTTTATCAAGCGATATTTTATTGTCAACGCAAACATTTAACCAAGGAAGTAAATAAAAATTGCATTCACTTATCTTAACATCAATAGCCTATTCTCATTAGCAAAGAGCATTCACAAGGAGAAATTTATCTTCTCATCAGCATTCTACTATCAGAGATCCTGGGTGCCAGCAATCTTTGGCACTTTTAGTTGACTTGAGTACAAACAGCACTAGACACCATGCATAATCCACTATGAGACCTTTAATGACTTCTGCACAAGTAGAAACCAGCTTACAGTCTTCCTGCAAGTGTTTCTAAAGTTACAAACAACTTGCAATTATAGTCAATTCCATCAAATCAGAAATAAGCAATTTTTCCAATCCTTCATTTGCATACATATTCACCAATTAAATCCTGCTTTTCTCATTCAATGAAAAATTGTTTGCTGCTAATCCTTCATTTGCAAAATATATCCCCATATCTCACCTTTGATATTAATATGGAAAAATGTGATCTTGCTCACCCTCTGGTGAAGACCAAAACACATATTGAAGCAGACACTGACCCCTTTTGAAGGTCTGTAAGCTGATAAAAAATTCCCACTACTGTACAAAGACATGAAATTTTAATTTGAACACCTTAACTTCTGCACAATTTAACTTCCATATTATGAGACTTCAATCTGAACATTTTAACTTCCCCACCACCTTTGCACTTTTACAAATGAGTGCCAGATTGACAGGGAGAGGACAGGAATAACAGCAAGTCACATTTTCCTTTTACAGAGAATTACATGAAATGTACAGCATAAAAACAGGCCATTCAGCCCAGCTTGTCTATCCCAATGTTTACATTCAACATGAATCTCCTCCTATCCCTCTTCAGCAATCAGCATATCCTTCTATTCCTTTATCTATCATGTGTTTATCTGGCTTCCCATTAAATTTCCTTTCCAGTTTTCTTCCTCTTTCACTGCAAGGCACTAACTCTTGCTCAGCTTTGGTTCCATCAATGCTGGCAACCTTCTGGTTCCATCTCCTGACTGGAGGTGGAACCAGAAGGCAGCCAGGAAGTCGGATGCCAGGAAGTTTGTGAAAGGAGTCTGGTGAGGACGCCAATTGGGACCTGCCTTTCTAAGCCAGACACGCCCAGTCTCCCCTCCCAGCATTGAAAATGGCTGACATCGGCCACTCAAGGAAATGAAGGGCCGCATTATCAGTTATCAACGGTTGCGGCACCCGTGATGCCAACTCTCCAAGTTGGAGTCAGTGCTATTGGGAGTGCCACAATATTGTGCGATGTGCAGCACAGAATTACACAGCTTTCGTACACTTGGTGTCGGAGAGACTACACAGGTTAAAAATCTACTTGGCACAGCTTGCAGCTTGGACAACTGATTCAGCAGAACTTCATATTTTCAGCCAATGCATGTAAAAAAAAAGAATGAGGTAGGGAGCCCCAGTGATATGCGTCCAAGTAAAAACATGCTGCGAAGAATCAGCTGTCAGTGGCGAGTGTTCTTAAATTAACGACCAATGTGATTTTGCTGATCTTTGATTGTGTCAAATCCAGTCAGAAGCGAAACAGCTTCTGAGTTGCTGTGGTCATGTTCAAGGCTGACTCAAATTTCATACAATCCCACCCAGAAAGAGGGTGAGATTTGTACAGCGTGTGTCTCAGACAGAACAGTTTCACAACCCTCAACTCAACAGAGATGGCAGAAGAGTAGGAACACTGGGCCACCAGGACAGGCACATGTGCCAGGGTGCCCTCACCCTTCTAGCAATGCCTCCTCTGGAGAATGTAGATTTTGTCCCTAGCATTTTTTCAACATGTTTGGTAGATCCAAAGGATGTCAGCTATGGATCAATGATAAAACTCCGACCTCTGAGTCCAAAGATTATGGGTTCATATTCAGACTCCAGGAATCCAAACACAAAATCTGGGCTGACACTCCAGTGTAGTACTGAGGGAATGCTGCACTGTTGGACATTCCGTCTTTTTGATGAAGCATTAAGTAAATGAATGGAAGGGATGCTATTGGCAGAAGAGTAAGGGTGTTCTTCCATGTATCCTGGCCAATACCGTTACCATAATCAACATTTCTATTGACTTATTCCATTGTTGTGTGTGGGACAAGTACCTCATTGGTTGTAAAGTGCTTGAGAATATCCTGAATTTGTGAAAGTTGCTATTCAAATGCAATTCTTTCTATCTGTTTTCACCTTCAAAGTTACTCCAATCTGAATCAGCAATGCTATGAACATGTGGGGTGGCATGGTGGCACAGTGGTTAGCATTGCTGCCTCACAGCCCCAAGGGCCTGGGTTCAATTCCAGCCTCAGGTCACTGTCTGTGTGGAGTTTGCACATTCTCCCCGTGCCTGCGTGGGTTTCCTCCTAGTGCTCCAGTTTCCTCCCACAGTCCAGTGATATGCGGGTTGGGTTGATTGGCCATTTAATCCTAGTGTCAGGGGGATTAGCAAGGTAAATATGGGGGGTTACGGGAATAGGGCCTGGATGGGATTATGGCTGGTGCAGACATGATGGGCCGAATGGCCTCCTTCTGCACTGTAGATTCTATGATTCTATGTGTCTACGCTCAAATTAAGCTGGATCTGTTCACTTTGATTTAGCTGTGCTTCTGCCACTGTTTGTAAAAGTCTTATTTGCTGTTCAATATTTGATAACATATCAACCATGATCTAACTGAATGGTGGGATGGGCTGAATGACCTGTGCCTGTTCCTATATACCAAATAGCATTGCAAACATAATCGACCTCAGGGCCATTCATTTCTTAAGGGTCAGTTCAGTTCAATCAATTGCAATCATAGATGCGCAGATTCACATCTCAAGTTAGACTTTACTCTCATCATTTAGGGAGTCAATTAAATGCATTATTGAAAGAGTGTAACATTGTTAAAGGTGTTTTTCTTCCAATAAAGTGAATCTGTCTGTTTATGTGGATGGTCAGAATCCCATGGCACTACTACTAGAGCAAGAAGCTCCCGGAATCAATACTTTCCCTGAACTAAAGATTAACAGATCATTTATCTCATTGTAACTCACCTGATTGCTGTTGATGATCTGTCAAAGGCTCACACTGCTGTTGGGCTTTCCTGCACACCAACAATGACTGGGCCAATTTTTCCTCTTTCTTGACATAGAATCCTACAGTGCAGAAGGAGGCCATTTGGGCATTTGAGTCTGCACCAACAACAATGCCAGGCCTTGGAGAGTCCATGGTGGAAGTCCTAGGGATGTCTCCCTTCTCACTTTGGGTGCCCAAGGACCCCCTCCCCCATACTCTTTGACAAAAGGGAGCATCTGAAGGTAGTCACGATGCCCCATTTCCCCCCCTCATGTAGCCACGGTGAAGGCTCACCCGTGGCTATAGAGATGGAATGCAGACCTGAATGCATCTCTGACAGAAACTGGGCAGTCCCTCCCACCACAGCAGACGGTGGAATTTGAATTCAATAAAATATCTGGAATTAAGAATCTGTTGATGCTTCGTCAATGACCTTCCCTCCATCATAAGATCAGAAGTGGGGATATTCACCAATGATTGCATCATGTTCAGCACCATTCATGACTCAGATACTGAAGCAGTCCATGTTCAAATGCAACAAGATCTGGACAATATCCAGGCTTGGACTGACAAGTGGCAAGTAACATTTGCGCCACACAAATGTCAGGCAATGACCACCACCAATAAGAGACACTCTAACCACCACTCCTTGACATTCAGTGCTGTAACCATCACTCAATCCCCTATCGTCAACATCCTTGGGGATACCATTGACCTGAAACTCAACTAGACTCACCACATTAACACAGTGATTACAAGAGCAGGTCAGAGGCTAAGAATATTGCGGCGAGTAACTCACCTCCTGACTCCCCAAAGCCTGTCCACCATCTACAAGGCACAAACCAGGAGCGTGATGGAATATTCCCCACTTGCCTGGATGGGCACCACTCCAATAACACTCAAGAAGCTTGACACCATCCAGGGCAATGCAGCCCACTTGATTGGCACAACATCTACGAACATGCAATCCTTCCACCACCGATGCTCAGTAGCAGCAGTGTGTACTATCTACAAGATGCACTGCAGCAATTCACCAAAGGTCCTTGGATAGCATCTTCCAAACCCACAACCACTTCCATCTAGAAGGACAACGACAGCAGATAAATGGGAACACCACCACCTGCAAGTTCTCCTCAAGCCACTCAGCATTCTGACTTGGAAATATATCGCCATTCCTTCGCAGTCGCTGGGTCAAAATCCTGGAATTCCCTCCCTAATGGCACTGTGGGTCAACCCACAGCACATGGACTGCAGCGATTCAAGAAGACAGCTCACCACCATCTTCTCAAGGGCAACTAGGATGGGCAATAAAGGCTGGCCAGCAATGTATGCCCATCTCCCATGAATGAATAATAAACCATGAAACCATTGTCGATTGTGGGAAAACCTCATCTGGCTCATTAATGTCCTTTAAGAAAGGAAATCTGCCATCCTTACATTTGGTCTGGCCCAAATGTGACTCCAGGCCCACAGCAATGTGGTTGACTCACAGCTGCTCTCTGAAATAGCCTAGCAAGCCATTCAGTTGTTCAAGAAGGCAGCTTACCACCACATCTTCAAGGATAACTAGGGATGGGCAGTAAATGCTGGCCAGTCAGTGATGCCCATGTCCCATGAATGAATTTAAAAAAATGTTGGAGCCACTGCATCAGAAATCATGCAAACACACTCCTCTGCCACGAGTGCCACTCTGTTAGAGCCTTTGAAACCTCTGCCTGATGTTCCTCTGCATCACATTGATACTCCAGCATCTCCTCCAAGGCCACTGCCAGAGGCTCATCATCATCTGACTCAGACTTGGCAGCAGTCACTCCTCCAATGATCCTGTGAGTGCCAGTGGCCTTGGGTTGTCACTGCCCCCCTCCCGCTGTGGGCATGTGTCTGTGAGGTGACCACAGAGCAGGAGCCCCAGCCTAAACTCGATCTGCGAGTCATCGAGGTCTGCTGGAGGCTGCAAATAAAGCTGTGAGGGTTCTACAAGTAAAAAAATCTACATCCTTATCCTCCCCCGGGGCCTGTGGCAGGCTGTGGCTGAGGGACTCACCCCCTTCCTGCTGGCAGCTGTAACAGAGAGAGGAGAATGCATGTGCTTTCTCCTAGATTGCACGGAGCCTAACCCTCAGGTTTTGATTTGCAGATATTAAGCATGCTTTCTCACTGAATGGATGAGGAATGCCAGTCTCAGCATCACGGTTCTCCCCTGACACTTTGGCAGCCCACTGTTCATATTGTGCAAGGGGGCATATTTTCAGGCATGCCCTTCCTGTTTTCTCCCTCTCACTCCTATTGTGTGCTGTCTTCTCCTGAGTAAAAGGTTTGTGAGCACGTCAATTGTAGGAGTAGGTGAAGGTGGATAAATAATTGATAGATGGAGGAAAAGGGGGCTATGGGAAAATGCCACAGAAAAGGAGCTGAGGCCAGCGTGGAGCAATTTGAGTTTAAGTTTATTTATTAGTGTCACAAGTCAGCTTACCTTAGCACTGCATTGAAATAAGTGTGAAAATCCCCTAGTCACCACACTCCGGCGCCTGTTCAGGTACACTGAAGGAGAATTTAGCATGGTCAACGCACCCTAACCAGCACGTCATTCAGACTGTGAGAGAGACACCAGGAGGAAACCCACGCAGACAATATGCAGACTCTACACAGACAGTGACCCAAGCTGGGAATCGAACCCGTGTCCCTGGCGCTGTGAGGCAGCAGTGCTAACACTGTGCCACCGTGATCAGCCATGATCATGTTAACAGACAAGGCAGGCTGGAAGGGCCTGGTGGCCTACTCCTGCTTGTCTTTTTGGTGTTCTTACATGAAGAATGAAAACAAAACACATATTTAAATGCCCCTCAATTCCACAATGCTCATTCCACAAAATATCCATGCTTTTGTTCCTGACCAGCCTGTCACCTTGTTGGAACAGGGTCACTTCCCATGTTTCCATTCTCTCACTCCGCTGAATCATTTTGAATGTTCATTTTTGTAAGGTAAAAACAGGGAGTGCGCAAAAAAAATTCTGTTTGGCTCAATTTTCCAACTTTTTAAGGTTTGTGTCAAAACCTGACGCGTGTATAAATTGAGATAAATTGAGTTGTCAAGATCTGGCAAAAGTTTGCATCTCATCCTCTGCTACTAATATTTAAGCTGTCACAGAGCTGCATCATAAATTGTGATGGAATAATAATTATTCACGTCCCTGCCTTTACTGATTTCGCAAGGAATAGTGTTGTTTCTGTATTATGTATGTGTCATCGGCAGGCAGCACAAGAATAAAAACCGGTGATATGGATTATCAAAAAGAACATTATTTCAGTTCACCTAACAGGACGAGCTGCCATGTATTGATTGTATTTTTAAAATTGTTATTTTAGGCACCTCAAAAGTGGAATATAGATGCATTTTTCACATCTCGGTTTTGTGGTCACTGAGACGATTACTTTGTAAGTGGACCACAGCAGTGAGAACTTGGACTACAAGAAGACTGGGGTCATTATGTTTGAGTGCAATATGCATACCTAACAGTATCCCTAGCACAATAAACACTTGCTCGTTGAAAAAGGCAGCTGAAGTTATAATCTCTTCCGCTACATTGTACATAATAATAAATAGTACATATTGAGGAGAATACAATTAGTCCCTGTCTACTTGGATCTAGAAGGTGTGCTGGTTAGGTGCACTGGCCATGCTAAATTCTCCCTCAGTGTATCCGAACAGGCATCGGAATGTGGCAAATAGAGGATTTTCACAGTAACTTCATTGCAGTGTTAATGTAAGCCTACTTATCCCCTACTGGGATGGATAGGATAGAGGTGGAGAGACTCTTCCCGCTCAAAAAAGACAGTAGGACTAGGGGGCACAGCCTCAAGATAAAGGGGAGGCGGTTTAGAACGGAGTTGAGGAGGAACTTCTTCACTCAAAGGGTGGTGAATCTGTGGAATTCTCTGCCCGTTGAAGTGGTGGAGGCTGCCTCGCTAAATATTTTTAAGAAGCGGGTTGATGGGTTCTTGATAAGAGAGGGGATTAAGGGTTATGGGGAGAGGGCGGGAAAGTGGAACTGAGCCACGACAGATCAGCCATGATCTTATTGAATGGCGGGGCAGGCTCGAAGGGCTAGATGGCCTACTCCTGCTCCTATTTCTTATGTTCTTATGTTCTTATGACACTAATAAACAAATAAACTTTAAACAATGGGAAGATAACTGTTTAATGGTCAATGAAACAGGGTGTAAAGTCAGATGGGTAGAACATAGAACATTACAGCGCAGTACAGGCCCTTCGGCCCTCGATGTTGCACCGACCAGTGGAACAAATCTAATGACCCTCAAACCTAAACTATTCCAATGTTATCCATGTGCCTATCTACTGACCATTTGAACGCCCTTAAAGTTGGCAAGTCCACAACTGCTGCAGGCAGGGCATTCCACGCCCTTACTACTCTCTGAGTAAAGTAGACTGATGGGACCTGTGTTTGAATCCCGCCATGGCAGATGGTAGAATTTAAATTCAAAAAATATATCTGGAATTAAGAATCTACTAATGACCATCAAACCATTGTCAATTGTCGGAAAAACCCATCTGGTTCACTAATGTCCCTTAGGGAAGGAAGTATGCTGTCCTTACCCACTCTGGCCTACAGTGACTCCAGAACCAGAGCAATGTGGTTGACTCTCAACTGCCCTCCAAAGGCAACTAGGAACGGGCAACAAATGCTGGCCAGTCAGTGATGCCTATGTCCCACAAATAAATTAAGAAATACAACCACAGGGAAATCTGGGGTAGGATGGCAGGGAAACAGAGATCAGGAATGTTCCCATGTCCCCAGTCCATCCCAGAGCAGAAAGCAGTCATTGGCCATAATATTTACAGGAGGGCCCAATTAACAGCCCGAGGGCTGGCTTAGGAATGGACAGCAATCAAGATCAAAGGGCCAATCAGGTCTTCCAGTTCTAAGACTATGTTAGAGAGTAAATAAAAGAGACAGAGAGTGCCGCAAGATGGAAGTGCACTCTGTCTACAACTCTTTGGAAGAAGCTAAAAATGAATCTTACATCCCGGCCACCATTGTAGGAGTTTGGGGACAGCTGCTTCACAAAATGGCCTGGAGCTGCTCCTGCATTCAGTCAGGCAGGGAAGGCCTCTAGCCCTGCCTGGAGTTCTGATGTTCTGGCCTGCCACCAGAAGGCCACTTCCACACCTAAACTGGACCCCAAGAATCAATTGGAAGATCCCAGTCGGCCTACTTTAGTTGGCCTCAGCAGAGTGGTAACAAGCCCGGTGTGTCATCTACATGCCATGTGGCCTTATAGTCATGTTTCACCCCAAGTTTTTGTCTCCACAAAAATGACCCTGCGTCAGGATGCAGCACGTGGGGTTATTTGTAGCACTCACCTGCCTTCAATCCTCGCCCCACGGGGGGAAGGGCTGTAAATCTAGTCCTTGTTATCTGACAAAAGACAAGCCTGGTGATCCTGGGAATCTTGTTGAACCTTCTCACAGATCCCCTAAGACCCAGGAGACAAGTCTGAAAGGAAAAAAAGAACATTCACTTGCACAGGGCCTCACCATGTTTCTCAGGAATGTTCTGAATCCCAGAGGGCTGGAGAACAAAGGGATGGAACTGATGTTACAAGCTGTTTGCAGTTCTGGTTAAACCCCATCTGGAGTTTGACATTCGGTTCTGGGGGCCCCTCTTCTGAGAGGATATAATCGGTGCTGGATTGGGTGCAATGTAGATTCACCAGAATGATCTGTCTTGTTATGACATTCCCTCACCCTATCCCAGGACAGTGAGTAGGAGTAACTTTAGAATTGGCTAAGCCCCAAAAATGGAAATGTAGTCTCCTCACTACAGCTGCTAGAAACCTAGCAGAAAGTAGAGCTTACATTTGAGGTTGCGTCTGTGCACTTTCCTCCCATGTTTATTAGCGCCCGCCCGGTTCTTAGAACTTTATGCACTGGCCTAGCACCACAGGCAAAGATGCTCAACTATAGGGAACCCAACTATTATAAGGAAAATGCAGTAACATTTACAAGCTGCGTGCAAATGAAAGTCTGGTGATCAAACTTCACAAAATAACTCCAACACACCCTAAATCTATTCCAAATTATTGATTAATCGGAGTGAGTGGAAAATATTCTGGAACTCCCGACTTAACAGCACAGTGGGTGTACCTACACCAGTGTCTGCAACGGTTCAAGAAGGTAGCTCCACCACCACCTTCCCAAGGGAAGTCAGGAATGAGCAACAAATGTTGGCTTTACTAGTGACACTGCTAATGAAAGAACGAAAAAAAAACATTGTTAATTCATCATCAGAAATTGCAAACTTGCATCCATATAGCCCAAAATTACCTTACCATAGAATCCCCACAGTGCAGAAGGGACCCATCGAGTCCGCACCAACAATAATCCCACCCAGGCCCTATCCCCACATCCCCACATATCGACCCTGTTAATCCCACTAATACTAAGGGACAATTTACCATGGCCAGTCCAGCTAACCCGCATATCTTTGGACTGTGGGAGGAAACTGGAGCACCCGGAGGGACACATGCAGACACAGGGAAAACATGCAAACTTCACACAGTCACCCAAGGCTGGAATTGAAGCCAGGTCCCTGGCGCTGTGAAGAGCAGTGCTAACTACTGTGCCACTGTGCTGCCCTAACAGCTGGACTATTATTTATTACATAAAGGAGTGTAAAAAATTGATGGCAGAGTCAGAATGGTCCCAGTTTCTGCTGAAGACAGGAAACAACTTTATTCTTTAATATATGTTCTGTTGGCTGGCCAGCATTTCTTGCCCATCCCTAGTTGCCTGAGGACAGTTGAGAGTCAAACACAAAGCTGTGGCTCTGGTAGACCAGACCAGATAAAGACGGCAGATTTCCTATCCTAAAGGACATTAGTGAACCGGATGGGTTTTTCGACAGTTGACAACTGTTTCATTGTCATTAGTAGATTCTTCATTCCAGATTTTTTTTTAATTGAATTCAAATTCCACCATCTGCTGTGATGGGATTCGAACCCGGGTCCCCAGAACATTAGCTAATTTTCTGGATTAACAGTCTAGCAATAATCCCACTACTCCCCAGTCCTCGTTTTGTGATTAAAATGCAAGTTCCTGAAGCCACCTTTAGGGGGAGACACGCCCAGCCGAATCATTTCAGGGTCCCAATCTCGACACTCCTGGGCAATTATGGGCAACTTAGGCCAGCGGGTAGGTCATATGAGTGGCCCTCCCTCATCTCAGTGGGCCACAAGATTGAAATCTTGTTCACTGACCGGGATCCTATGAATAAGATTAAATAAATTTAATACACGCCAAATATTTCATAATGATTGTTGATAATACTTAGTCATTTATATATTAATATAACTTTCATCAACCTCAAATGGTAAGAACACAAAAAATGTTTATGCTTTGGAAGGTGAGGGAAACCACAACTCTCACTGTTGTGAGCAATCAGCACACACTTTACTTCACTTGCCCGCGCTCTTAGGGTATAAAAATCTATGTGGACAGAAACCAACACAATGTGACAATCCTGCACGTGGGCAATGGTCAACAAAATATCTGCTGGGCTGTATTCAGAATCCAGATGAATTGTATGTTGACACCCTCCCCCCAGGCCGTAGGTTGTCCACCACTGCTGCAGGGTTTCTGGTCAGGAACCCAGAACTGCCATGGTAGCACTCTGGGAATGACTTTTCAAGGAGATGGTGAATTTAGTGCCAGCCTCTGGAAGCCCGATCCAGTTCAGGATAGCAGGCAGGTTCCTGCGATTTGAGGGCCAGTCGAGACCTTCCAGCAATGAACGTTTGGCGGGACTACTGTCAGAAGCGGCAGCTGTAGGAGCAAGTAGGGTTCAAGGGAGAGTGCCTCAAGACGGAGATGTCTTCCGAAGACTTTTGAAAAGGATTGAAGCTGCAAAGAGGCCACAGTTGTCAGGCTGTCAATGCAGAGTGAGAACCCCTGCAAAGGAATGTCAGTGGTCTCTGCCAATCACAATTGCAATAGGGGCGATGGGTGGTTAAATTGTAGGATGGAATGCAGGAATCCTCACAGGTCTACCGCTGGAAGTTGCTTCCATCTCTCAGTAAGTGTTGTCATAATGGGCAGCACAGTGGCATAGCGGTTAGCAGGGTCACCTCACAGCCCGAGGGACCCAGGTTCGATTCCGGACTTGGGTGACAGTCTGTGTGGACTTTGCACCTTCTCCCCGCATCACCGTGGGTTTCCTCCCATGTTCCAAAGATGTGTGGGTTAGGTGACTTGGCCATGCTATATTGTCCCTTAGTGTCCCAAGATATATATAGATTAGGAGGATGAGCGGATTACTAATGCATGGGTTTATGGGGATAGGGTTTGGATAAGAGTTGGTGCAGACATGATGGGCCGAATGGCTTACTTCTGTACTGTAGGGATTCTATGATTCTAGTGGTGTTAAAAGGCCCTTCAGTCTGCCTGACTGGCCACTTGCAGTATCATTGCACCCACCCCCCCAATATAGGCTGTTCAAAAACAGCGTGGCAAATGGTTGCACATGAGCCAGCAGTGGGAAATTGCAGACCTTCCCTGCTCACCACTTTGGCCCTTCAACAATCCCGTCCCACATTGCAGCAATGCCCATTGGCAAGCCATTAGGAATCCTCACATTTTACACGTACCACGTAACAAGGCAACTGGCATCAAATGAGGTTAATCTCTCCCAGGATACAAAGTTGATCTTTGTCAGACAGTAGATTGATGACAGCTTGCGTAAGTCCACAGAAATGTACGCAGTTAATTCAGCGGTCAAGTAATTGGAATGCATTTTTTCGAACTTCAACTGTATTGGCAAGGAGTCTTTTTTATTAGTCGTATACAGTGTGTGAAATCCTGCTGCTGAGATCTAAAGTCAATACATGGTGTGAAGATATACTTAAAGACTTTCTCCTTTGTAGTTACATCTCAACTACACACAGTTGTGCTCAATCAACCCTGGATTTTGTCAGTCCGTAGAACATGCACTTTCCAATCGTATCAATAATCAGCTTTGTCTACCTGGTGCAATCTTTTATTTAACAGTCTCCAGAAGACATTTCAGGCAAGAATCAACCTAAAAGGAATAGAAAAATAAAGCACGTCACGGCAGCCATGTCTGTAGATTTAATTACTTCAGCTGACATGATGGTTTAATTTTTCATGAGTCACTACGCTGTCTTCTTCATAAAATCATTAGCAGTCTCAATCAACACAATAAACATACTTAAGACAAATAAGAGTGAATGCGTTTATAAATCAGATGTCTTAAGATTTATATTTTAACCACTTTAGGGTATAGCATGATACATTTTTCTTAGCAACTTGGGAATTAGAAGCAGCCTAAACCGATAAATTCTGTTATCTACACCTTGCTGCTCTGTTCAACAAAGATGAATCTGCAACAAAGGATTGGACCAATCATAAATTGAACCCAACTACCATCCAAGCCATTGTACATTTGCCTGTCACACTCATATTCGTACGAATCCTGAATCCTGGATTTTAACTGCTATCCCGAAAAAGAAGCATTTATCAATGGTTAGAAGTAGACTAAATCTACTTCCATCAATGTCTGGGCTTTGGGTGCCCCGTCATGATCCCATTCTCCTGTTATTTAACCCTAATGTTTGGTTAGTAGGGTTTCTCCAGTACAATCAACTGTTCCATTTCCTATATGTGTGCACCCATGATTTTATTACTCTTCACCGCTTTAGGTAATTACATGCATCACAAATATTTTGACAATTGGGGAAAAAATAGGGGTGAGGCAGAGGGGGAGGAAATTGTACTTTGATATGTGTGGAGTCCAAAAATACTATTATTATTTTATTTATTAGTGTCATAAGTAGGCTTACAATGAAGTTACAATCCCCTCGTTGCCACACTCTGGTACCTGAGGGAGAATTTAGCATGGTCAATGTACCTAATCAGCCTGTATTTCAGACTGTGGGAGAACCAATTAATTCCCCCCTAACCTGGGACACTAAGGGGCAATTTAGCATGGCCAATCAACATAACCTATGCATTGTTTGAGTGTGGTAGGGAACTGAAGCAGCCGGAGGAAACTTACAGACACAGGGATAACATGCAGACTCCCACAGACAGTGACTCAAGCCATTGCTAACCACTGTGCCACCATGCCACCCTGTGAGAAAGAGATAGGGTGTAAGATAGAGTGTATGTGCTTATATATAGTGTGTAAGTGAGAGACTGTGTGTGTGTGTGTGAGGGAAAGTGATAGCAGTGTGTGTGTGAGAGAGGTGAGAGTATGTGTGTGAGAGAGGTGAGACTGTGAGAAAGGGGTGAGAGTGTGAGAGGTGAGACTGTGTGTGAGAGGTGAGAGTGTGTGTGGGAGAAAGGTGAGGGTGTGTGTGAAAGACAGAAGTGAGAGTGTGTGTGTGAGAGAGAGGTGAGTGTGTGTGTGTGTGTGTGTGTGTGTGTGTGTGAGAGAGGTATGTGCGTGTGTGTGTGTCCAGTTCCAAGTTGTATTCCTAATACTAAACAAATTTGTGAGCAATAGAAGCAGCATTACTCCTCCCATGAAAGATGACAAAAAGGCAAGACTTAAGTACTTTGTTGAATAAGAACATTTTAATTATAATAAATGTACACAAATAAGATATAGCAACTACTTCTATCAATTTATTTCTGTACGTTTGTACCTATTGCGTGAAAGCAATCAATGTTTTGTGGGTTTAACTCTTCAACATAATAAGAATGTTTCTTAAGGTTTCCATTCGTACACTTAGGAAGTCAAAAGGGTTGAGTGGCCGGAAAAGTTTGAGCAACTTTGGTCTAGAACGTTCTGACCGGTAAGCATTAAACATTTTAACATCATCAAATACCATTATTAGATGCAATATTGTAATACAGATGAGTTTTTAATAGTTACTGATCCATAGGGGAGGAAGTGCCATAATGCATTTAAAACTGTAAAAAAAATGTGGTGGCAAATTCTCCTGTCATATTTTGGACTGAGATTTAAATGTTCAGACATACTTCATTTTGAAAAGACTTGCCTTGATGGTGAAAGTTTTAAAAAAAACCTACTCCATTCTATTGATATGCTATCTGCTTTGAAATGGAAATGTTCTTTTAGTTTCAGGGGATATAATGCGAAAAGCTAATGTTTTGATAGCTGTTACCATTATGAATGCTGAGCAGAGTTCCAAAAGCTGCATGAATACTTAGCTCTATTAATGCAGCTGCTCAGTGAAGTGAGTAAACAATTGTCAGAGCTTATCATAACATAATCTGATTTTGATGTAGGGTGGGATTTTCCAACCTCACTCGCCCTGAAAATGAAGAATCTCACCCAATGTCAACGGACCTTCCCATGCTCTGCTCCTCGCCCGCTTCGATTCCTGTGGCAGGTGAATCGGTAAAACTCCAACTGTAGTTTCTGAGCATGTGATTATTTGTTTCCACAATTTACTCTCCTCTTAAGGGTTTCTTTGTCTTTTTAAGGACCGACAGTTTTCTTTCAGTATCAATGGCTGAACAAGACTTTTATTAGACCATCACAGGTTTAATTTTGTTTTAACCTGCACCTGTTGCTATTGCATGGCTCCTAAGGAGGGTACATAGTGGATACTGGGTGTGTGGGTGTGGATGATACCTGGGTGGAGCATGGATAGTGTGAGGTGGCATGCAGGGCCATGGGTTGGCATAGGGATATGGGTGGGCATGGGGTGGCATGGGGATGAGGGGGCATGGGGTGGCATGGGTATTATGAAGCGGCATCAGGTGCATGGGAATGTGACAGGGCATGGAGGGAGCATGAAGTGAATGAGGAAAAATGGAGGAGCATAGGGAGATTGAGATGCGTGTGGTTTAGGTGCTATAAGAATTATGTTGGGAGTTGACCAACCGTTCCCTGGAACTTAAGTGGGGCTTCTCCCCAGTCCGTCTCAGCACCCACACAAAAACAGAAAATGCTAGAAAATTTCAGCAAGTCTGACAGCATCTGTGGAGAGAGAATAGAGCCAACATTTTAAGTCAGGATGACCCTTCTTCAGGGCAGGTGGTACTTCTTTAGGATAGGCGTTCCTGGAAGAGATCTGGCAGTGAGTCAAACTAAAAGCAAAATACTGTGGATGCTGGAATCTGAAACAAATACAGGTTTGACAGTGCCTGCAGAGAGAGAATAGAGCCAACGTTTCGAGTCTAGATGACCCTAACAACTCGTAGCACACTGGTTTTCAGCTGACAAACTACACATCATCCCTGCATGAAGAAATGAAAATCCCCGGCAAAGTCCGACACGAGTTGGGTTTGGAAGTGGATTTTCCAGCCGTGCTCGCCCCAAAACCGGAAAATCCCACCCGGGATCAATGGACCTTCCTGTGGTCCGTCCCTCACCCACTACGATATCCATGGTGGGCAGAATGGGAAAACTTGGGTCAAACTGTCAGGTTCATGGGGGACTTTGTTGATTCCCGTTATGAATAGACATGCTTTACCAAAACTGAAAGCCCACTTTTGTACTGGAAGCCTTTAAACAGCCAATATTCAGATCCCCCGAGCCAGAAGATTACTAAATACCACATTTATAAATGAGGTTCCTCCTAGATTGGTTTCAAGACCATGGTCCATCATCATCTTTCTCAGCTTCTGATGATGCTATCCAGAGAATCATCCACAAATTAACAAATCAAAAAGAGAGTTATTACATTGTAAATCAATCCAAACACATTTTTAGAAAAGTTTATTTATTAGTCACAAGTGAGGATTACATTAACTCTGCAATGAAGTTACTGTGAAATTCCCTTGGTCACTGGCGCCTGTTCAGATCATTGTGCCTAACCAGCACATCTTTCAGACTGCGGGAGGAAACCGGAGCACCTGGAGGAAACCCACGCAGACATGGGGAGAACATGCAAACGCCAGACAGACAGTGACCCAAGCCAGGAATCGAACCTGGATCCCTGGTGCTGGGAGACAGCAGTGCTAACCACTGTGCCACCCATATTTTATCTTGACTTATATTTGCACTTGTAGCAAACACTGGCCCGAGTCGTCCAAGGGGCGACAGACATTATGGTATTGCCACTGCATCCAGAAAAGTGCCCAAGCTGGGGTGGGAGTGTTGAGGGTGACGGGTGAAGATTGAAGGGGCCAGTTGTATAGTGAGCCAGGAGTTAAACTCAGTTTAACCTGGCTAATCATTTCCAGTGTTAACAAACCAGGTAAATACATCGCATCTGTCCAAAGTCTCCGTCGAATGTCACAATTGGAGATATTCACGCTGGTTCCTGATGGACTCAGCGTATCAGAACTTTTGTGGGGTCCCAGTGCACATCTCCAACAAACACTCAATCTCCCATGATCTGGGGGCAGAAAGATTTAGTTCATTATCATTGATTCACACATGACATGTTGTAGGATATTCCTGCAGCAGAAACAATCAGTTATAGACCTTAACTGTTCACTGTGTAATTAAATTCGCTTGAAATAATGCAAATATTAACATAATTGTGAATGCATGTAGTTAATTAGATGTGATCTATTTGCACAGGAAATTGGCATTGCATCAAAATGAAATGAGATTTCAATACAGAATCATCGCATTAACTTGCTACAAAATAAAACCAATGAGGAAAGTTGCCATTGTATCATCATCGTGATGCTCTTAGACTCAACTCTAACACTGACCTCACAAAATAATGAGTGTTAAAGTGTAATCTTATGTAAGTTATTGCTAGTCATGAAGAACAGAAGAAAAAGCGTTAAACTACATATGTAGAAAGAAAGGTTTACATTTATGTAGCATTATTCACGACCATCAGACTTTCCAAACACTTTATAGCCACTTTTGAAACATAGTCCCTGTTGTAATGCAGGAAATGTGACAACTGATTAGCACACAGCAAGATCCCACAAGCAACGGTGTGATAATGTTCAGAAAATCAGCTATTTTATATTGATTGGGGGATTATTTTGGCCAGGACACTGAAGTTAATTCCTCTGTTCTTCTTTGAAAAAAGTGCAAGTAATCTTTGATAGCCACCTGAGCAGGCAGATAAGGCCTTGGCTTAATGTTTCATCCAAAAAGCATCTTTTGGTGCCTGTCCAACAGGAATGAGAGTTAAAATTAAGATAAGATTAAGATAAAGCATTTAATTGGATTAAATGTCTTTAGAGTCTGGTTGGCTAGACAAAGTCTAGACCCCATCCCAGGTTAACTCTCGGCAGCAAGGCATCAAAGCCTCACAGCGTGCCGGCTAAATTGAGGCATAAGTAATCAGGATAATCGTATCCAAGCGCAGCTAAAGCAAGAGGTAAGTAAAGTCTGCCAAGCTTTTGGGATTTTGGAAATCGACAACTGGAGATAAACTGCGAGAGCTTATAGAAGAAATAGAGCCTGCAGCAATTAATTGGTGCCACAAAGTCTGCTTTCAAAGGAAGCAGTAACCATGGTGACACAGTGCTCAGCAGCATGAGCACAACTGAGATGGACACCTAAACGATTTGCCCCTTAGGATATTAACACATACTGCAGGGTTTGGGGGTGGGAGAATGCGGGGCAGGGGCAGGACACACCAGTGCTAAAGAAACTTCTAAATAGGCGTCTTGATCCCAGTTAGCCTGTTCTAGCACAAGGTAAAGAACTTGAAGCCTGCACAAGGTACAGTCAGAAGTCTGGCAACACCAGGTTTAAGTCCAACCAATTGGTGTTGCCAGACTTTTTACCGTGTTTACCTCAGTCCAACGCCAGCATCTCCACATTAAGGAACAGTCACCCAGGGGCTGGTTAAAGGTCCGATTTTCGTTAGGATACCTGCTAGCACTCATTAAAAGGGGTTGCATGGTAGTTAGGTAGCTAACATTTGAGGTAATGGCCTCTCTTAACGGTAACCAGTTATTTGGTAGAGCCATTAGAAATATTAGCACACAAAGGGATCGAGGCAAGCAGATCCACAGTTCCCTGATGGTGACAATTCAGGTGGACAGGGTGGCCAAAAAGGCATATGGCATGCTGGCCTTCATCAGTCAGGGCATTGAGTTTAGAAATTGGAAAATCATGTTGCAGCTGTATAAGTCTTTGGTTCAACCGCATTTGGAGTAGTGTGTACAATACTGGTGGTCACACCAGCAGAGGGATATTGATGCATTGGAAAGGGTGCAGAAGAGATTTACCAGGGTGTTCCCTAGTTTGGAGGATGTGGACTATGAACACACCTGGATTGTTTTCATTGGAGCATCGGAGGATGAGGGGGGAACCGGATAGAAGTTTACAAGATTATGACAAGCTTGGATAGAGTGATAGTCAGAGTCTTTTTCCAGGGTCGAAGTGTCAATTACGCAGGGGCATACATTGGGAGTGAGGGGGGAAAGTTTAAAAGAGATGTAAGAGGCAAGTTTTTCACACAGAGGATGGTGAATGCCTGGAACGTGCTGTCGGAGGAGATGGTGGAAACAGATTCTATAGCAACTTTCAAGAGGCAAATGGATAGATCCAGGAATAGGCAGGGAATAGAGGGATATACACCACATAGAGACAAGAAAATATTAGGTTAGAGAGGCATCTGTGTCGGCACAGACTTGGTGGGCCTGTTCCTGTGCTATAATGTTCTTTGTTCTTTGTTCTAAAGGGGACCCTGTCTGCTCACTCACTTGGCTGTACAGGATCCCATATCACAACCTGATCTGGAGAGCAGGAAAGTTATCCCTGCTGTCCCAATGAATTTTATGCCTCATCATTTAAAAAAACAGACTATCCGGTCATTTATCTCATTGCTGGAAAGGGGTTTTGCAATGTCCACTTCTTTTGTTCTCATACAATAAGAAGAAATAAGGTAGGAGAGAGTTACAGGGCTTCACCACAATCAAAATACAGGGTCAGGTTTTACAGGAATCAAGACTCCAATGGAGCATTTCTTCAGAAGGTAAGATATTTGACTGTTACAGGGTCATCTCTTTCCAGAAGCGAGGACTTCCATGAGGGCAGAAGGCACGTAGAGTTGAGTTAGTCTTGAAGGCACCAGTTGCAATTCTCCAATAGTTCACAGAGTAGCTGAGGGCTAGGGGTACCCAGACAAAGCTCCTTCTGCTGCTGCCTATTCAATGGTAGACAGACCCATGGTCTGGAATCTTTTTACAGGTCAAATAGTGATGGAAGATAATATCCAACAGCTTATTAATGAAAGAAAATCAGGCAGCTCAAGTCTGAGTCATGTGACAGTGTGGTTTCTGGTTGATGAATGGGGCTCCTGGTTGAAACCCATTGTGTTCGGGAGCAGTCAATGATCGGGCCATGGGATACTCAGAGTCACAAACAGCTGCCTTTGTCCTCGGCAACACAGCACTTCTGGTGGCCAGAATTCTTTCAAAATTCAGGGCAGCACGGTGGTACAGTGGTTAGCACTGCTGCCTTACAGCAACCAGGGACCCAGTCGATTCCAGCCTCAGGTGACCGTCTCTGTGGAGTTTGCACATTCTCCCTGTGTCTGCATGGGTTTCCTCCGGGTGCTCCGGTTTCCTCCCACTGTCCAAAACACATGCAGGTTGGGTTCATTGGCCATGGCAAATTCCCCTTAGTGTCAGGGGGACCTGCAGGGCAAATGCGTGAAGTTACAGGGATAGAGCCTGGGTGGGATTGTTGTCAGTGCAGGTTCGATGGACTGAACGGCCTCCTTCAGCACTGTAGAGACTCCATGATTCTATTCTCTGAAATGCAGAGAAGCTTTGCGCACCCAGGAAGGGGCATTAGCGCTTTTAAAAATATAATGAGATCCTGCTGAAGGTTTGAAATTCCTCTGATATGAGGCACAATTAGTCAGGGTAAAGCCTTATCCATTTTAAAAATAAAAATGATAATTTTACAGAGTAGCCCAGTTGACGTAGATATGCCTTTCTGTTTTCCTTCTTGTCTAAACTGGGATAGCAACCAACAATTAGGATCAAAATTATGTGATTAAAATCAGACTTTCAAACAGGTGTGCTTCATTAACACAGCATCCATTTAACACGTTTCCATCCTTTGACTAAAATAACATCCCAACCACCAACTGGTGGAGGCTACCTCACTAAATATATCTAAGTCATGGGTAGATAGGTTTCTGACAGACAGGGGAATTAAGGGTAATGGGGAGAAAGCGGGAAAGTGGAACTGATCCACTTCAGATCAGCCATGATCTTATTGAATGGCGGGGCAGGCTCGAAGGGCTAGATGGCCTACTCCTGCTCCTATTTCTTATGTTCGTATGTTCTGCACAGTAGGGATTCTCTGATTCTAATGAAAATTAGAGAGAAAAATAATAAAATGCAACATCCACGCACACAAGCTGGGAATGAGAAGTAAGTGCAAAAGTAAGTTTAAAAAGTTATGCTGTTCAGTCTTTGGCTTGTCTGTGAGGACGTTACAGCCATTTAGTTAGGTGATTCTGATAGCGCTGACTTAGGCAGTTGGTCAGTTGTTTTGGAGATTCTTATTTCTGCAGATTAGCTGAAAGGAGTTGTCCTGTCTCCTTTCCAACTGTGGTTTTGCTGACTTGTAATTTGCCTCCAGCAATCAGAGAGAGAGAGAGTTTACCGCCAGAACAGGGGCTGCTTAGAATGTTCTTCAGCTCTGATCTTCACAGCACACTCCAGCACATTAGAACTATAACACTGGAATAGAACACAGAGACCAGGCTTGCAGTTAGTTTTTAATCCCTTTTCTTGTATATTCCTGGAAGGAGAAAACACAAGCATGACTGAACTATAATTTACAGGAGATGGTTCCTGCTGGGAAGGTAATCAGTTTCTATTAACTCCAAAGGAGATTACAGTTCCATTGCATCTCTTTCTTTGAAATGTGTGTGTGTGAGAAAAACGGTGTGACATTCCGTTGACTCAATACAATCCACATAGGAATTCCAGCAAGTGGTTACTTCACACACTCAGCCAGTTTTTGTTTTCATGTCTTTTCTAAAAATCATATGTTGTATTTAAAAGTTCAATATATCTGTACATAATTTGGGACTGTGATTCATTGTTATGACAAGTTGGAGCTGCATTTGTTGAGCTCAGTGAAGAATGTTCCATCACACTCCTGACTTGTGCCTTGTAGATGGCAGACAAGCTTTAGGAGGCAAGTTCCCAGCCACTGATCTGCTCTTATTGCTGCAGTTCTTATATGGCTTGTCCAGTTAGTTTGTGGTCAATGGTGACCCAGGAGGTTGGTGGTGGCAGCTTCAGAAATGGTAATGTTATTGAATGTCACGAGTTGATGATTAGATTGTCTCTTGTTGGAGTTGATCCACTGTCTGGTACATGTTTGGCATGAATGTTACTTGTCATTTATCAGCTCTCCCCAGAATATTGTCAAGGTCTTCCTGAATGCAGGTACAGACTGCTTTGTTATCTGCGGAGTTGTGTACGGAACTGAACACAGTGTAGTCACCAGTGAACAAACCCATTTCGAAAGTTAGAATTAAAGGCTTCATTTATGAAGCCTCTGAAAATAGGTGGGCCTAAACAATCCCACAGCAATGTTCTGGGTTAAGATGATTGGCCTCCAAAATCCACAACCATCTTCCTTTGTGTCAGGTTTCACTCCAACCTGTAGATACTTTCCCCCAACACCAACTGACTTCCATTTTACTGGGACTCCCCGATAGCAGCTCAATCCACAATGTCAAGGGCAATCATTCTCACCTCACCTCTGGTAGTCAACTCAGTGGATCATGTCTGGACCAAGGTTGTAATGAAGTCTGGCACTGGGTGGTCCTAGAAGAATGTAGGTTAAACTTTCACTCCCTTCACACCATGCAATTTGACTGCAGTGTAAACTAACCAAAGATACAATGCAGCGACTTGCCAAGGTTTCTTCAATAGCAACTTCCAACCCTTACCTAAAAGAACAAGGAGAACTTGTTCCCATGCAAAGGGAACGCCACCACCTACAAGTTGCTCCCAGTTTACACACCATTCTGATTTGAAAATATAATGTTGTTTCTTCATTGTCACCAGGTCAAAGACCTGGACCTCCCTATCATAAGACATAGCCACAGAATGAGGCCACTTGGCCCATCGAGCCTGCTCCGCCATTCAATCATGGCTGATACTTTTCTCATCCCCATTCTCCTGCCTTTTCCGCATAATGCCTGATCCCCTTATTAATCAGGAACCTATCTATCTCTGTCTTAAAGACACTCAATGTCCCATCCTCCACAGTCTTCTGCGGCAATGAGTTCCACAGATTCACCACTCTCCGGCTTAAGAAATTCCTCCTCATCTCTGTTTTAAAGGATCGTCCCTTTAGCCTGAGGTTGTGTCCTGTGGTTCTAGTTTTTCCTACTAGTGGAAACATCCTGTCCACCAAAGCCTTAACCTGTTTTTCTTCACTGTGTGAGGAAGGTATGTTGCACTGCAAATTCCACTTAAGATAGCCATACGTGCATGCGTCTGAAAAGGAACATTGCTCATGTGCTATGCTCCCTGCGAGACGTATTCTGCAATTGCTGTGTAGCCACACACACACACAGCTTAGAGGAAATGATGCTCCCTGCTTAAGAGCCTCATGGGTGTACCTACACCATACAAAGTACAGCAGTTCGACGAGGCAGCTCACCCACCATCTTCTCAAGGGCAATTAGAGGTGGGCAATAAATTCTGGTGTGTCTAGGATAAAATAATCATATGAATGAATTAAAAATAAACTTAGCAGCAATAATAATAGAACCACAGTTCTTCACATAATTAATGTGCGAAAGCTATCAGTACTGGCTGCAGTAAAATTGAAGCACAAAGTGGAGATTAAAACCCACTCTATTGTACAACAAAATCACTGCAAACCAATCTTATTAGAACATTCTTCTGCTGTGCCACTTAAATTTCCTGGTTTCCACCCCAACCACGTCCTCCTAGGAGGATTGATAATTTAGGTCTAATTAACGTTATTTGTGCTGGTAATTTAAATATATCAGGAACGTGGTTCAAACCGCTGAGTTTCAGTTCACATACCACTCTGGTGTAACTAACAGATAAAGTTGTTTTTCACTCCACCAGGCTGGGTTGGATTTAACTTCAAGCTCCAGAGGTGGTGAAACAGTCCACCCTGAGGTCCCTTCGACAACTTCTAAATCTCTGCGGTTTTAAAGAAGACTGGCCATAGCTCTGAACATAAGAACATAAGAAATAGGAGCAGGAGTAGGCCATCTAGCCCTTCGAGCCTGACCCACCATTCAATAAGATCATGGCTGATCTGAAGTGGCTCAGTTCCACTTTCCCCCCATAACCCTTAACTCCCCTGTCTATCAGAAACCTATCTACCCGCGTCTTAAATATATTTAGCGAGGTAGCCTCCACCACTTCAACGGGCAGAGAATTCCAGAGATTCACCACCCTTTGAGTGAAGAAGTTCCTCCTCAACTCTGTTCTAAACTACCCCCCCCCCTTATCTTGAGGCTGTGCCCTCTAGTCCTGCTGTCCTTTCTGAGCAGGAAGAACCTCTCCACCTCTACCCTATCCATCCCCTTCATCATTTTATACATCTCAATGAGATCTCCCCTCATCCTTCTAAACTCTAACGAGTACGAGCCCAGTCTATTCAGCCTCTCCTCATAGCTCAACCCCCTCAACTCCAGTATCAGCCTAGTGAACCTCCTCTGCACTCCCTCCAAGGCCAAAATATCCTTGCGCAAGTGCGGCGACCAAAACTGCACACAGTACTCCAGCTGTGGGCCGTTACTGTGGAAGGGGAGCCCGACCTTAGTGTGGCCTGCCAGGTAGGTGCTGGAGCCTGGTCATCAAAAGATGCCTGGGGTCACTGGCTCCCCGGCCTGCCACCAAGAGGTTGCCCCCAAGCAGCTGCCATGTTCCCAGGGCTGCCGGAGGCCTGTGGACCGACTGATAAATTCCAGGCAGCCTTTGAGAATTGGCAGCCCTTTGACTCACCTCAATTTAAAGTTCTTTTAAATTTTATACATTAGTGTTACAAGTAGGCTTACATTAACACTGCAATTAAGTTACTGTGAAAATTCCCGAGTTGTCACACTCCAGCGCCTGTTCGGGGACACTGAGGGAGAATTTAGCAGGGCCAATGCACCAAACCAGCACATCTTTCAGACTGTGGGAGGAAACTGGAGCGCCCAGAGGAAACCCACGCAGACATGGGGAGAATATGCAGACTCTGCACAGATAGTGACCCAAGTCGGGAATTGAATCCAGGTCCCTGGCATTGTGAGGCAGCAATGCTAACCATTGTGCCATTATGCCACCCAGCAGGTGGGTAGCAATCCTGCCTCCACTTCCTGCCTCTGGGAAAATGACCCCGGGGCAGGATACTGCTGGCAAGCCAACATGGTGGCCAGCGAACCAAAGTTTCACACGTATCTGCCTCTATGTCTGCCCAGCCCGGACAATCCTGTCCATAGTAACTTATCCAACAAATTATATCACGTTAGCCCCCATGGACTATCCCTCAACCACAAACAACAGACGCACTGTTAAATCCTATGATATAAACAGTGGAACATAGGAGGAAGAGAGGTGACCTTATAGAGAGTTATAAAATCATGAGGATGATAGATCAGGTGAATAGCCAAGGTGTTTTCCCCAGGGTAGGGGAGTCCAAAACTACATATAACATAGAACATAGAACAGTGGACGTAGGTTTAAAGTGAGAGGGGAAAGATTTAAAAGGAATGTGAGGGACAACTTCTTCACACAGAGGATGGTGTACGATATGGAATGAGCTGCCAGAGGAGGTAGTGTAGTGGGTACAATTGCAACAGTTAAAAAACATTTCGACAGGTACATGAATGGGAAAGGTTTAGAGGGATATGAGCCAAATATGGGCAAATGGGACAAGTTTCGTTTAGGAACCCTGGTTGGCATGGACAGGGTGGGCCGAAAGGCCTGTTTCCATGCTGTATATCACTATGCCTCTATGACTAAAGAGTAGAATTCAATTAAATTGACATAGAAGTGCTAATCCAGGTGCAGACTGCTGCAACCAAAACTGCATACTTGTTTCTTTATGGTGACACAAGGAAGCAGTGTTGCAAGTATATGTGTTAGCAAATAGTGGCCAGTGATGATTTAACTAAGGAACTAATTATAACTAAGGCACAAAGGGATATGTGAGTATATGGAGCTAGGTCATAGATGAGCCATGATTTCACTGAACAGCAGAACAGGCTCAAGCACTAAAGGCCAACTCCTGTTCCTGTGAACAAAGCTGAAGGAAGCATAATGAAGAACAATTCACTCAATCGAAGTGATAGCAGTAAACTCAAAAACAGTACTGCGCTTGACTTTAATTCAACTGTCAACCTCAATAAAGTCTTCAAATCAACATCCTAACTACACAGCCAACAACCATTATAGAACAAAATCATTTCAAAAGGAAAAATGCAAAGAAAAAAATGTTACTCAAGTAAATAACAATTTTAGAAAAAAGTTTATATTTATAAGGGATATTGATGATGAAATGCAATCAGTGTGCATTGGGTAATTTAATGTTTAATAGACAGACTTGCCTTTGAACAGAAATGAACATAATATGTTGTAACCTTTCCCGGTATCTCTATAATACTGCTGAAGTAATTTGTTTTATAAAATGCTGTGTTTTTTGTTTGAGTGACAATTAAGAGTGAAATTGAGAGATTCATCAAAAAGCAAAACACTGGCATTTCCTTCAAGGAAGTGACCTTTGCTCTCTACAATAGCAAATCTAATGAAAAAGAACCTTGCGTGAAGCCCCTATTTTTGCTAGAACTTTCTATGTGTAACTGGACACTGTTCTTGTCTTGTGTGATACAGGGTCATCAAAGGCAAGTGAGAAGGAAAATGGGGGAAGGAAAATGTTGGGCAGGAGTTTTCCGGCCAAGCTCGCCCCAAAACCTAAAAATCCTGCCGAGGTCAACGGACCTCTCCATAGCCCCCTCCTCCGTTCGTCCGCTACTATTCCCTTGGCGGGCAGGATGAGAAAACTCTCCCTGTTGTGTATTTGAAGTGGCTTATTGTGATTTCATATAAGTAGCATTGAAGCTGAACGGGGGTACTTAGAGATAATGCCTGCATGTTGTCAGCGGAAGTGACATCACCAATCATTCTCATGGGTAACTGCGCTGAGTAAATTTACAGCCTGTACTGAACACATCTCCTTAATAAAGTTCCTCAATTTGTTGGAGCTCCATGGCCTCTTTGTATCAATCCTGGAAACACAACTGAAGGGAGTTAGAAACTGAATTGATCCAATGAAGAAGAGATAGGAGCAGATGGAAGAAAAAGGTAAAAATAAATTAGGGGAGGCTCTTTTTCCAACAACTTGTATATACAAGAGTTCTACTTTGAAACTGTAATTAATTGTTTTGCCAGCAGGGGGCGCGACAACAAGCATTCTGAACATTACTCAGAATCTGTCTACACCTTTCTATTTATTCACTTGTGGGACATGGGCGTCGTTGGCTGGCCAGCATTTATTGCCCGTCTCCAGTTGCCCTTGAGAAGGTGAGCTACAACGGAGTGGTTTGCTAGGCCATTTCAGGGGGCAGTTAACTACATTGCTGTGGCCCCAAAGTCACACGTAGGCCAGACCAGGTAAGGATGGCAGATTTCCTTCACTAAAGGGCATTAGTGAACCAGATGGGTTTTCCAAAAATTGCCAATGGTTTCATAGTTACCAGTAGATTCTTAATTCCATATATTTTTTATTGAATTGGAATTGCACTATCTACGTGGCAAGATTTGAACCTGGGTCCCCAGAACATTAGTTAAGTCCCTGGATTAATAGTCTAGCGATAATACCACTCGACTGTTGCCTCCCCTTCTGCATTTGGGAGAAAGAATGGCTGTTGATAGCAGTGCTCCTGTTTCCTGCAAATGTCAATGTCCAGACATAATTTTCAACCACCATGAGCTACACTGAGTTAATTTTTCAATTCATATATTACAACAGAACATAAGAACATAAGAAATAGGAGCAGGAGTAGGCCATCTAGCCCTTCGAGCCTGCCCCGCCATTCAATAAGATCATGGCTGATCTGTTGTGGCTCAGTTCCACTTTCCCGCCCTCTCCCCATAACTCTTAATCCCCTCTCTTATCAAGAACCCATCAACCCGCTTCTTAAAAATATTTAGCGAGGCAGCCTCCACCACTTCAACGGGCAGACATTCAGGAGAAACTCAGCAGATCAAAGGATCAGACAAGAAGGAACAAAAGTGAAATCAGTCTTGGGCAATCGGGCATTAGCAACCCATGTCTGCTTTATGTTGCACCTAAAATCCATGGAAAAGGAAAACAAATGGGATGTAAAACATTATCTCCTATCATCCATTCTGACCACTGTTGAATTTCATTCCCCCTCGCTCCAAAGTTTCTCATGTCTATCATAACTCAAGACATGCAAAGCTAAGCATAGATATTGTGGTATTCCTATGCACCCCTCCAAAGCTTGGATATTTCACCTGTGTCTCAATGACTAGAAATGGACACAGCTGGTGATTTGACCAGGCCTTCTTGCAGTTTAAATAGCACAACATCTTGCTCCAAATTCCTGGGCACAGCAGATAATCTTCATATGTTATTGTGACCTGAGTTGCACCAGTAAGCAGATCCTAAGCCTCTTATGAACTGGAGTTGAGTCACACTGCCCAATATGTACTTGGGTGAGCAAGAGGGACAAATGCCTTGACAGACAGGCCAGAGTTCTCCGGCCGTTCATGCCAGTGGGATTCTCCAGTCCTGGCGGCAGTGCACCCCTGCCAACAGGTTTCCCACTGACATAGGGAGACATCAATGGGAATTTCCATTGACAGTAGCGGGACCAGAGAATCCCGCTGCTAGCAAACAACACGCCACCTCCCACTGGCAGGAAACACATGGCTGGGAGCCTGAAGAAGGCCATGAACTAGATATTGATGTATTTGTAATGAGTTTCTGTGTACTTCTCCAATCCTTTGTCAGAGAAAGTTAACACTGCGTGAGGAGAGATTGTTAAGCTTCTTTATTTCATGAAAAGTTAGAGCAACGGTAATGAGCAGATTCACGTAGCTCAGTTGGTGCACCTAATCTTCATGTAATGATATAAAATAAAGGACACACACCATGCTTTCTCACATCAGTGGATTACCTTATTCGACTTTGACAAAAGATGTGCAGAATTTCCTCAAGCGGTTTTAGCTTCTTCACCTTAGTGAAGTCCTGGCTGCTTCAAAAGCATGATTCTCTGTTTCCCAGCACCTCGCTTCTTAATCCAAACGGATGTGCAAAGATCAATGGACTTTCTAACACAATGGGATAAAAGATATTTTTAAATTACCGAGACAAACTAACAGACTGTTCGTTGCCCAATCTCCGGTGAGATCAACTTCTGCCATTTGCCATCAAGGTGTCATTCCATGGTTACAAATCAAACTCGCAAGAATGCATGTTCAAAGCAAAATACCGCGGTTTTGCCAGGAAACTGAACAGTAAGAAGTCTCACAACTGGCTCATCTGGACTCGAAACGTCAGATCTCTCCTTACAGATGCTGTCAGACATGCTGAGATTTTCCAGCAATTTCTCTTTTGGTTTCAGATTCCAGCATCCACAGTAGTTGGCTTTTATCCTTTATATTTAAGAAGTCTTACAACACCTTGATAAAGTCCAACAGGTTTATTTGGTATTTTAGGTTCATGTCACACTACGTGTAACCCCCACCATTTGGCCTGGGCTTGCAAAATCCTACTAACCGTCGTGACTTGAGACAATTCACACCTCTTTAACCTGTGATTATCCCTCTCTCCACTTACATTGTCTGTACCTGTAAAGACTTGATTACCTGTAAAGACTCGCATTCCAACAATTATCTTGCAATTCAGTCTATGTCTATATATGTCCTATTTGTGACTCAACTCTCCACTCACCTGATAAAGGAGCAGTGCTCTGAAAGCTCGTGATACCAAATAAACCTGTTGGAATTTAACCTGGTGTTGTGAGATTTCTTAGTATGTCCACCCCAGTCCGACGCCAGCATCTCCCCATCAGAAATCTGAAGTGTGAGGAGGAAATGCCAGAATTTATTCAGCAGGTCTTGCAGGATTTGCAGAGAGAGAAGTAGAGTCATGGGCAGAAAGGTGGTGAGGGAGCCATGACTGCCGCCCACCCCCCCCCACCTCATTTGAAAGTTGCAAGGGAAGCTACCTAGGGGAAGAATGTCGACCCACATTCCCTTCAATAATCTGGAGGTGGGATTTCTGTCCTGCAGGGACAGAAAGTTTGACCTGCCAGCCCATCAAAGGCTGGCAGCTCTCTCCTGAGCTGGTAGGTAATGAGGAGGCGAGCCAATGGATTTGGAACTTCCTAACTGGGCCCCAGGTTTGAGAGGCCACATGGAAGAGGATCCTGGAAGGGTGGGAGTTACACTTTTGGCGGGGGGGGGGGGGGGGGGGGGTGTGGGGAGCAGGGAATGCCCCAGTATGAAAATACCAGTGATTGTCCTGGGAAACTCCGCAGACCGAGGCTTCTGCTAAAGTCAAATGTTAGCTACTGTCACCTAACCTAATGGCCCATTGTGACCCTAAGAACAAACATATTGATTTGTGATGCTTCCCCATACAGGGTTGGAAAACATTGTTGGAAAGATCAGATGCAAAAGTCTATTGCATATGCCTCCAGCACCCAATGCAGAGTCCATCAATGGTAGACTTTCTTTTATAGTTACCAACCATAAATCCTCATTGGTCCTTTTCAAATAGGACAAGGCAACCCCACCTATCACCTCTACTCAGATACAACGCTGTGGCCTTGTTATTGATGACCTACAACTATCTTCTAGAATACTGTCCTGGAACCCTATAAGGTCAACAAAATAATGAGGGGCACAGATCTGCTAGATGGTCAATATCTTTTCCCAAAGGTAGGGGAATCTAAAACTAGAGGGCATAGGTTTAGGGTGAGAGGGGAGAGATACAAAAGTGTCCAGAGGGGTAACTTTTTTCACACAGAGGGTGGTGAGAGTCTGGAACAAGCTGCCAGAGGTAGTTATAGAAGCAGTACAATTTTTTCTTTTAAGAAGTGTTTAGATAGTTACATGGGTAAGTTGGGTATAAAGGCTTATGGGCCAAATGCGGGCAATTCAGACTAGCTTATGGTTTTAAAAAAAGGGCAGCATGGACAAATTGGGCCGAAGGGCCTGTTTCCAAGCTGTAAACCTCTGACTCTAACTCAGATAGCCAATGCTGACACACTGAGTCACCTTCTGTTGCGTTCCAGATAGTGAAGGTGTGGACTCAAAGAGGGAGGCTGAATTAGCAGGCCTCCAGGCTGAAGCATAATCTGAGAAGGAACCCACAATGGTAACCCTGTGATGCTCTCTCCAGAAACAAAGCCACCTCATTCAGTTTAGACCGCCTGACCCGAACCTGCTTTCAATAGACCTCAAACCAACTGTTAAGCAGTAGAAAGGACCTTCTGAGGGGATACTGGGGGTGACGCGGATCTCAGGGAGGAGGGATATTATGATGGCCACGAAGGACATGGGGAATCGTCACTGGATCCCCCCATGGGCTTCATGGAATACAAGCTTCTTGAATGACTGGAGGCAGAGAACACAACCCAAATTTAAGAGGTGCTGCCCGTCTCACAGTAAATTGGCTCCACCAGTTAAGAAAAAACTCTATAGTCAGAAACTTATCATTCTGCCCACCATGGGAATTGGAATAGGTAAGAGGTGGAGCATGGGAAAGTCTGTTAACTTCGGGTGGGATTTTATGGTCTTGGGCTGAGCGAGGTCATAAAACCCTGCTCCTGAGGGTTCATTAACAAACAATAACAAACAAACAATAAGCAAATTCAATGCTTCCAGACATGACTCAAGGATGTAACTGCTGGGACAAGCCCAGACAGGTTGGAGTGAAGCCCCAACTTAGTTCCTGATGGGATCAAATGACCCAGGCTGACCATTCAGAAGACCACCCATTAAAGGGGCCAGACACCACATGTCTTATAAACACAGTCGGGATGGGGTGGGACGGCAGGGCAGGGTGGAGGAGGTGGGCACGAGTCAGTGGACTAGTCAAAATCTATGAAGCTGGTCACACAAATAAGCAGCTCAATTTAGATAATTGGGAAAGTAATCCAATCTTTAAATGTTAAAGATCAGCAGGGTAGCACGATGGCACAGTGGTTAGCACTGCTGCCTCACGGTGCCAAGGATGCAGGCTTGATTCCTGACTTGGGTCACTGTCTGTGCAGAGTTTGCACATTCTATCCATGTCTGCATGGGTTTCCTCCAGTTTCTTCCCACAATCCGAAAGGTATGCTGGTTAGGCACATACCTAAATTCTCCCTCAGTGCACCTGAACGTGACAGCTTGGGGATTTTCACAGTAACTTCATTGCAGTGCTAATGTAAGCCTACTTGAGGCGAATAATGATGCTTTTAACTTTAACTTTATGAGACCTGGAAGTTAAATATCTTGTGGTTCACAGCAGTAGTTTCATGGGGGACATGCTACCTGCCACATACCCCCAAACCCATCCCCAAAGTCAGACATGCACCACAAGTGACAATCTGCCCCTTGGTCAAATTAACATTCAATTATTTCCGTAGCAATTTTAAATTTTTTTGGAGGTACATAATATTTTAAGCTACTTGGAAATAGATGATACAATTCTTTTAAAACACATTACCATTGTCCATCAAGCATGGTAAGTCAGCACTAATGATGATTGATATTTTATATTGTACATATTAACAGTTGCCTTTCTAGAAACTTACATCTGCAAGACAGTGCTATATTTTGACCTCTGCGTTTATGATGGGCCCAATTAACAACTAAAAGCTACCAGCAGTCGTGAAAATATCTCCAAGCAATCATTTTGGAGGATGGTGCGGTTATTACTATCCCTCAGGTCATCCCTCACTTAAGTTGATAATAAGCATTTTAGTCTCAGCAATGAACATCAATTTATGGGACTTTCTGACACTGACTTTGCAGGAATGTCACAGCTTAGGCTGCATGTGCTGACGGGGCTGTTTCCCTGCCAGCAAGCTCCAACATTCCTTCACGCCAGTTCTTATAAAAATGCATGACTTTGCACTTCTGGTGAAACATGTCAACCAATGAAAGCGCATTCTGACATACACTACACAACAGTTACCTAACCGAGGGTTTAGAATATGGTCCTGTAGATCAGTACTGGCTGATAAGATGGTATCAAGTCAAAAAATTGCCCTTCACACCTCCTTTTGTAAGCCATATCTTGCTAGGGGCAGCACGGTGGCACAGTGGTTAGGACTGCTGCCTCACAGCGCCAGGGACCCGTGCTCCATTCTGGCCTCGGGTCACTGTCTGTATGGAGTTTGCACATTCACCCCGTGTCTGCGTGGGCTTCTTCTGGG